>NW_027453475.1:0-7500 GCF_964194025.1 Convolutriloba macropyga | reverse complement strand
TCAACTGTTCTCATGCAGAATTTTTGCTCATTCTTATCCCAAATTTTGACCTGGCTACTAGTTACACTCCTTGTACTTATTGCAAAATGACCACAAATTTCAACAGCTTTCACATGTTGCTGTTTCGGCTTTCGCTTACTACAGTCAACATAATACTCGTTGCAAAATAAGTGCTCGGCATCTGCAATTTTCCAAAGACGAAGTTTCGCCAGTTCAATTTTCGCTCGCCAATTATGGCTACTAATTCACACGGTACTGAGCTCAACAACATTAAATTTGTTCAGCAAGACTTTCACATGTTGATGTTTTGGCTTTCGCCTACTAGAAGCAACATAATACTCGTCTTGTTAGCTCATTCAATGAGAATAGCTTTTCCCGTTGAGAATTTTTGCCTTCAATTGGCGTTGTAGTGAGTTTGGCTACTCAGATCACCAAATACTTGTGACAATTCGAACCAGAAATGTTTTCAATTTTCACATGCTGATGTTTCGGATTCAACCTACTAGAAGCAGCATAATACTTGTATTCAACAATTTCTGTATCAAATCCCAGTTTTCTCTGGTGCATCTTTGCCAAACTATTCCAAACTGCCTGAGTCTGAATACCAATTACAGGTACTAGTAAATGCACGTTACTAAGGACTATATAGTTCTAGGTTACTGTACACAACGACGTTCACATGTTGATGTTTCAGCTGCCGCTTACTAGAAACAACATAATACTTATCGTGCATACCTTTCCATAACTTGTCCTTTTCAGATGCATTAGTTTCCCTTTGTCTTGGCTTCTACAGTCAGACTGGCTACTAGTAACAGCACAGTACTAATCACATATCGTTCTACAGTTTGCAGACAACTTTCACATGTTGATGTTTCAGCTTTCGCCTACTAGAAACAACATAATACTCGCTGTATACATTTGTAGTTCTCTATGTAACTTTCATGTGAAGAAGTTTCGCCAGTCTTTTTGACTGTCTCAAATCTGAGTCATGCTTAGGCTACTAGTTGCTTCATAGTACTTATCGCCTCGAGATCATTGAACAAAACTTGATTTTCACATGTTGCTGTTTCAGCTTCCGCTTACTAGAAACAACATAATACTAGTCTCATTAAGTTCCGTCTCTTTGCAATTTTCTTATGAAGAAAATTCGCCATCACAATGACTCCAGCAGTTCTTGATCAAGGAATGCAATCATTGATCAGAATGCTATTATTTGAATCGGTTCTGCTTTAAGTGTTCCAATTTTATTGGAAGCACCAACAATAGAACATCAATGTGTTCAATCGAGAGTTATATAACCCTGAATCGGACGCAGTCAACAGCCGAAGCCGAGACCGCCTTTTGCGTTAGAGAGGTCGGTAAACAAATCTTGCGATTCATACCGAATTAACACATATAGCTGTGCTCCTCTTCGTAAAGCGAGCCAAGTGATCCCCTGTTGAAGGATGTATTTGGACCAATCTAGTAGCATTTGGTTTCCAACAAGCTCTCCCAAGTTAGCTTACTTATTGGGCTTTTCAACCAATTCGGTTGGCTACAAGCATCATCAAAGTACTAGCCACAGTTTGATCGCAAAATTCTACGACTTTCACATGTTGATGTTTCGGCTTGCGCTTAGCCTACTATAAGCAACATAATACTAGTCATATCATAGAGCGTGATCAGCTTGTGACGTTCTCATGATGAAGTTTCACCAACAGTGTCTCACTTCGAGCTTAAATCCAGCTACTAGTAACTACACAGTACTGACTGCAACGATAACTTTTATCTATACCTTTCACATGCTGCGCTTTCGGCCAGGGCCTACTAACGTCAACATAATACTCGATATAAACTTTTGTTCATGATGCAGCTTCCCCATGCAGAAGTTTCGCCTTCAAATGCTCTCTTGGCCATATGACGTAAGAAAAGGTTACTAGTAACATCACAGTACTAGCCACAGTTTGATTGCAAAATTCTACGACTTTCACATGTTGATGTTTCGGCTCGCGCTTAGCCTACTAGAAGCAACATAATACTAGTCATATCATAGAGCGTGATCAGCTTGTGACGTTCTCATGATGAAGTTTCACCAACAGTGTCTCATTTCGAGCTTAAATCCAGCTACTAGTAACTACACAGTACTGACTGCAACGCTAACTTTTATCTATACCTTTCACATGCTGCGCTTTCGGCCAGGGCCTACTAACGTCAACATAATACTCGATATAAACTTTTGTTCATGATGCAGCTTCCCCATGCAGAAGTTTCGCCTTCAAATGCTCTCTTGGCCATATGACGTAACACAAGGTTACTAGTAACATCACAGTACTAGCCACAATTTGATCGCAAAATTCTACGACTTTCACATGTTGATGTTTCGGCTTGCGCTTAGCCTACTATAAGCAACATAATACTAGTCATATCATAGAGCGTGATCAGCTTGTGACGTTCTCATGATGAAGTTTCACCAACAGTGTCTCACTTCGAGCTTAAATCCAGCTACTAGTAACTACACAGTACTGACTGCAACGATAACTTTTATCTATACCTTTCACATGCTGCGCTTTCGGCCAGGGCCTACTAACGTCAACATAATACTCGATATAAACTTTTGTTCATGATGCAGCTTCCCCATGCAGAAGTTTCGCCTTCAAATGCTCTCTTGGCCATATGACGTAAGAAAAGGTTACTAGTAACATCACAGTACTAGCCACAGTTTGATTGCAAAATTCTACGACTTTCACATGTTGATGTTTCGGCTTGCGCTTAGCCTACTAGAAGCAACATAATACTAGTCATATCATAGAGCGTGATCAGCTTGTGACGTTCTCATGATGAAGTTTCACCAACAGTGTCTCATTTCGAGCTTAAATCCAGCTACTAGTAACTACACAGTACTGACTGCAACGCTAACTTTTATCTATACCTTTCACATGCTGCGCTTTCGGCCAGGGCCTACTAACGTCAACATAATACTCGATATAAACTTTTGTTCATGATGCAGCTTCCCCATGCAGAAGTTTCGCCTTCAAATGCTCTCTTGGCCATATGACGTAACACAAGGTTACTAGTAACATCACAGTACTAGCCACAATTTGATCGCAAAATTCTACGACTTTCACATGTTGATGTTTCGGCTTGCGCTTAGCCTACTAGAAGCAACATAATACTAGTCATATCATGGAGCGTGATCAGCTTGTGACGTTCTCATGATGAAGTTTCACCAACAGTGTCTCATTTCGAGCTTAAATCCAGCTACTAGTAACTACACAGTACTGACTGCAACGATAACTTTTATCTATACCTTTCACATGCTGCGCTTTCGGCCAGGGCCTACTAATGTCAACATAATACTCGATATAAACTTTTGTTCATGATGCAGCTTCCCCATGCAGAAGTTTCGCCTTCAAATGCTCTCTTGGCCATATGACGTAACACAAGGTTACTAGTAACATCACAGTACTAGCCACAATTTGATCGCAAAATTCTACGACTTTCACATGTTGATGTTTCGGCTTGCGCTTAGCCTACTAGAAGCAACATAATACTAGTCATATCATAGAGCTTGATCAGCTTGTGACATTCTCATGATGAAGTTTCACCAACAGTGTCTCATTTTGAGCTTAAATCCAGCTACTAGTAACTACACAGTACTGACTGCAACAATAACTTTTATCTATACCTTTCACATGCTGCGTTTTCGGCCAAGGCCTACTAACGTCAACATAATACTCGATATAAAATTTTGATCATGATGCAGCTTTCCCATGCAGAAGTTTCGCCTTCAAATGCTCTCTTGGCCATATGACGGAACACCAGGTTACTAGTAACATCACAGTACTAGCCACAGTTTGATTGCAAAATTCTACGACTTTCACATGTTGATGTTTCGGCTTGCGCTTAGCCTACTAGAAGCAACATAATACTAGTCATATCATAGAGCGTGATCAGCTTGTGACGTTCTCATGATGAAGTTTCACCAATAGTGTTTCATTCGAATTGGTTCTGCTTTAAGCTCTCCAATTGTTTTGGATGAACCAGTTTTGCCCTTCGAAGCCACTTTTGTGAGCTTTTGTGGGTCTTTACCAAGAGGATATACCTCAAGGCCTCTTTCAATTCCTTTAAGTTCTTTCAACTCCTTTACAGTTTCTAGGTTCACATAGCTGCAAACCTTATTTCTAGTTTTAAGTCTGGCCAACTTGGGGAGAGTTGGTGCAGACCGTGACCAATTCTAGTAGGATGCCACAACAAGAATGT
Source organism: Convolutriloba macropyga (assembly GCF_964194025.1). NCBI lineage: Eukaryota > Metazoa > Xenacoelomorpha > Acoela > Convolutidae > Convolutriloba > Convolutriloba macropyga. The sequence goes on along the minus strand of NW_027453475.1, from coordinate 3,261 downwards.
GATCAACTTAGCTTGTCGATGAACCTGCCCCACATTCAAACAACTCTATCGCCTTTTCCTCGTATAGTTATATGCGAGGGCCTCTCATAGAGAGCGCTGTTAGCAACCTTTTCCACATAGACGATAAAGTTGTGAGTGTTTTGCACATGGCTGTTGTCATCACCACGTGACGAGTCAACTCAGCTTGACTCTCTACACTCCGACAAGCTTTGCACATACGCCTTTAGTTCAGTATGTGTCTTTAATCTGACTCCGGTGCCTCAAGCCGGAAAAATTGTCAGATTATGATCATTATCGGTTAGTCATCCCGATGCAAGATCGTATCGTACTGTCTTTGTCTACCTCCAGATTCCGAAGAACAGGAGGAGACTCTCCCAGACCTACATATCTGGGAGAATGTTCAGAGGGCGAGAAGCTGTGGATTACTCTCCCCTAAGAACTGACTAAACTTTACCCTCGTCCAAGGTAAGTTTATTTTAGCTAGCCTTCTATGTAAAGGATCTGAGGCTAAGCTGTGTTTTTTCGAGCCTTTGGCTCGGAGCAAGTTCAGTGGGCGCCCCGAGTAGCTCAACTCTTTCCCACTGAACAGCGCAACGCTCTGTCACTCGCTGGGATTTTTGCGTGTCGGTTCTAACCACGCGACTTGTGGACCTTTTTAGGCCTTTCTCATTCACAAGTCTATAGCTGGGCTTCTATAACCCAGCTTCTGAGATCTAGATAGCTGCAGTTCTGCTAGGCTGCTTTTGCTAACTAGTCTCCCTTTAAGCAGTCCCTTGCCATGACTGCTGAACTATGTTATCCACACAAGTAGTTTTTGAGCTCGATACATAATTCGAGATTGGTTGCCAAGCAATCTCTAGCGACAGAGCGTCATGCGCACTACAGACATGGCCCTACCAGCAGCCATGCCCGAAGGAATCAATCACTGATCCTTCCGCAGGTTCCCCTACGGAAACCTTGTTACGACTTTTACTTCCTCTAGACAATTAAGCTCGATCCGCTTCATCCCGTTGCCGGAGACCGAAGTCCCAACAGTAGGAATTTGCAATTCTTGCTTAACTATCCAATCAGTAGTAGCGACGGGCGGTGTGTACAAAGGGCAGGGACGTAATCCCTATGAGTTGTTGACTCATAAGTACCAGGAATTCCTGGTTCACGTCTGCAAGTTACAACAGACGATCCCCTTGAAGCGCTGTACTTTTCTCTGATTGCCCAGTCCATTTCGGACCAAGGGCTGAGTACTCAATCTAAAAGTACACAGTGTAGCGCGCGTGCAGTCCAGAACATCTAAGGGCATCACAGACCTGTTATAGCCTCACTTCATCTGCGGTATTTAATTCCGCATAGTTCCTCTAAGAAGTGTTTGAATTCACATATAGTGAATTTCATTATTTAGATGGAGAAGATCTCGTTCGTTATCGGAATTAACCAGACAGATCACTCCACTAACTAAGAACGGCCATGCACCACCGCCCATATAATCATGAAAGATATTCAATCTGTCAATCCTTAAGATGTCTGGACCGGGTGAGTTTTCCCGTGTTGAGTCAAATTAAGCCGCAGGCTCCACTCCTGGTGGTGCCCTTCCGTCAATTCCTTTAAGTTTCGATTTTGCAACCATACTTCCCCCGGAACCAATAAAACTTTGGTTTCCCGGTTAATCTCTTGCCAAGTCAAGATCGACTTTGACAAATTGTAGGTTGGTATAGTTTATGGTCAGAATTACGAGGGTATCTAATCCTCTTCAATACTCTGACTTTCGTTCTTGATTAATGAAAACATTCTTGGCAAATGCTTTCGCAGTAGTTTGTCTTGCCACGATCCAAGAATTTCACCTCTAACGTAGCAATACAAATGCCCCCGTCTGTTCCTTTCAATCATTACCGCACTCAGCCAACCGGCATCAATCGAGTAGCGGGTCATTCTCCATTATTCCATGCTTTATTATTCGATCCCAAAGGATGCTTTGAACACTCTAATTTTCTCAGGGTGAAAACACCGTTTCCACAGTTCGTCACATTTAAGTGCAAACTATTTCTTCGATGCGAAGGATGAGCGGAACGAGTCAACAGATTTAACTGAAGACCATGTTGCCGTTCTACTCAAACAGATCCAACTATGAGCTTTTTAAACGCAGCAACTATTGCATACGCTTGTAGAGGCTGGTATTACCGCGGCTGCTGGCACCAGACTTGCCCTCTACTCGTTCATCAATGGAGCTTTTAAGTCCATTCCATTCTGATTACAAACCATAAAGGTTCATATCATTATTTCTAGTCACTACCTCCTCGTGCGGAGAGTGGGTAATTTGCGTGCCTGCTGCCTTCCTTGGATGTGGTAGCCGTTTCTAAGGCTCCCTCTCCGGAATCGAACCCTGATTCCCCGTTACCCGTCACAACCATGGTAGTCCGTTACACTACCATCATAGGTTGATAGGTCAGAAATTCGGAAGTTCCGTCCCCAAGCCGAAGCTATCTGGGATCTTTCAGTTACTAGGACTCATCACGGGATGTGTCTGTACTTAGCAAATCACCCGGTGTAGTCTTGTAAAAGTCTCCGACAGTGTCGGACAATCAGCATGCATTAGCTGCAGGGTTACCGCAGTTATTCATTTAGCTTGCAAATCAACTAATAGATAGTAACTGATTTAATGAGCCATTCGCGGTTCCACTTTTTCAAGCTTCGCTTGCACATGCATGGCTTAGTCTTTCAGACAAGCATATGGCAACTGACAGGATCAATCAGTTTAATTGTACTTTGAACAATCTTTCGATTTGTTCGAATTTAGAAAGACATAGCCTTGCGGCCTCGTCAATCTTGCTTTGAGCTTTTTAAATCACGAAGAGTTTCAATGCATGCTTTGGCATGGCTACTAGTTACTACACAGTACTCTACACACTTAGAGTTACCCACGATTACACATTTCACATGCTGATGTTTCGGCTCGCGCGTACTAGAAACAGCATAATACTATGTGTTACTGGTAGATAGCGCTCTGTGAGCATTTCCCATGAGCAGGTTTTGCCCTCCAAATCTCTGTTCTACTGTTACCAATACCGGCTAACAACTGTATCATACTAGGGAGAATTGACTCATGATTTAAAAACCAGATGTTCACATGTCGATGTTTCGGCTCTCGCCTACTAGAAACAACATAATACTAGTCTGTTAAAAATCTCAATCACGCCGCCTCTTCAGATACAGAAGTTTTACCTTTTATTGGTTAGAGAACAGCTTTCCAGCTGTCGACATGGTTACTAG
>NW_027453474.1:0-44695 GCF_964194025.1 Convolutriloba macropyga | reverse complement strand
GCTGTAGCGCATGTTTTTATTATTCTTTTCTCCTTTAATTTTAAAACCGCAGCAGCGACTCGCATTATTATAATAAAATTGTCTTTAGGATGTAAAATAAATTTTGGAGGGAAACAAAAGAGATGGATAAAATTTAGATAACCGCAGAAATGATTTGTTAGAACTCAAATGAGCCCCGCCGCAAAACAACCGTTACTATCGTTAAATATTAATCCCACCTGCTCCTACTTCAAGTTTTGTTTTATTAGACAAAAGAAACCGCAACTCATTTTTAGCAGTACGGTTATTATTTATTAAAAGGGCACAAATCACCTGCTTGTATGATGGATTTACTGGATGAGGGGAATTGCGGTTTTCACCTGGACATGAATAAAATGTAGTTGATGTCTTTGGGGGGGGGGGGTACGATTTAATTAGATGAATCTCTAAATAAGGGGATATGGGCGCCGATTCGTGCTTGACTCTGATTGGATGACGAGTCAGTGCCTATCGGCGCCCATATTTCTTCTATTACATTACGGATTTCCATGGTTCAGCGCTGGAACCTTATGAGGGCAAAGTCCGGACTAGTATATCCCCCCGGGGCACAGCACATTATATGGCAAGGCAAAGCAAACCAGTATGTAAAAATATGGCACCTACGTCTAGAGGGTGCAAATAATACCCACAAAGCTGGGGGCGCGCAGGGGGGGGGGGGGGGGTTTAGGGCTCAAACGGAGAAGATCCGAGATTTTTATGAGGAAAAGTTTCCCCAGAGAACTACGGAATTGATTTTATCTAGCACGTAATCTGACTCATGTAAGAATTCGCAGCAGATTCAGTCATACTTTGTACACTAAAGTCAGGAATCATTGGCGCCATTTTGATAGATATAAACCCAAGTTTTAGGACTTTCAAGCATAGTTTCTTTTTTCCTCTGAGTAATTGAGGTAGCTCGTTCATCATTTCAAAACTATGGTAAGTTTTGGCGTACAAATTCAGCATTTTTTCAAAGAGCCAGTTGCATAATTTGTAATTTTAAGTAAAGTTCTGAGTTCTTGAAACTATTTTTCTGATGAAGTCATCATTATTCGTTCAATAAATTAATTAATTCTAATCATAGATTGTTTCATACTTCAAAATTTCCCAATAAATTAAGCAACGCAAATGTTAACTTTGGAAAAACTAGGCAAATGCTAACTTAGCTAACTTAGCGAATGAATTTGTACAGCGAAACTATACAAAAACAAGCTAATTGCAATATGAAATACATTTTCAGTTAGGAAAAGGCGAAACTAATTTTTTAGTCCCTTTGGTGCAAAAAATTGAAGTTGGTATGTCAAAAAAGGTTTTGAGTTTTGCATGCAAGAATAACTAACGGCTATTTTGAGATGCCTGGTTGTTGAGAAAAGGCTTTCCCGTACCTAACTCAAAAGCAAATTCAGTACTGAATCAGAGTACAATTCAGAAATTATCAGTACTGATTCAGACTCTGATTCAGGTGACATACAGACTTTGAATCAGACTCTTATTCAGACTCTGATTGTTCAAATTGTTCAATTGTTCAAATTGGTTGTAATGTTTGTTTATATCCTAGAAGTTGACATACTCATTCCTCCCGATGTTGATGCTGGTTTGCATTCTGATGGTCGGAGTTTCAAAGTCAGAAGTTGACCCTACTAAAACATCCCAATATGCGGGCAAATTCTGCTATGCTGACAAAGATTGCCCACCGTCGCAGATTTGTAACATTGATAGGAACAACTGCATTCGACAGCGCTGCAGAAAGAACAGAGATTGCCGAAAGAGGTCAAAATGTCGTGACAATTTCTGCTATGCTTAGAAATTTGATTATTTCCATGCGAGTACATTTTTGTGAAGTTTGATTTGCGTTGCGAACAAAGTTGATTAAACAGTGCAACTGAGTAAAATTTTGAAGAATTGTTGCATTCTGTTGATTGAACACGAAAATTTTTGAATTTGATAATTCAACTTTGAATGAGAAATTTTTATTGATTAATCAATTCCCATGGAATCAGAAATGCTTGGTATGTTACAAAGAGTATTTAGATGCAATTGCGCTTTAAAAACTTCTGGTGTAGTTAGCTTTGTCATATATCAGAGTTTCAACTAGCCCTGGTTTAAGTTTATGATTATTATCTGGGCAGGTTTCAAAAAAATTAAAGTTCTCAACAACCCTCACTCATCGTAAAAACCAGCGCATTTTTGTCTTTCATTACATAAAGCAAAATCCAAGCAAATTTTTCATACAGCAAGTAAGAATTTGAAAAAAAAATATGATCAGTCAAAGTTTTACAAAATTGTAAACACCGATAACTCACAGAAGAGGCTTAAAATGAAGCAAAATCTTGAAAAAATTTTCTAAGCGTGACGGGTTTTCTAATCAAACAACTCACAAACCTCTACCAAAAAATTATCAAACGCAAAAATTTACTGAACAAAAAAAACAGCGGAGCATACGGTTGCTCTCCCACCTATATCGGATAACTTAAAACCAAACCAAATTAAAAACAAAATTAAATATCCAAGTTTGATAAGACTAACTTGATAAGTCTAATTTCACTCATTAAACAGATTTTTAATTTTGCTGACGCTTTTTCTGATAGCATATATGCCTAGCTCTACTTGGTGCATCACTTAAATTGAGAGCAAAGATAAAAGTTCGGATTAATTAAATAGTGCCATTATTCCCATTGTGCCATCCCCCCATTCCCCAATTTAGTGTCACGTGCCATAGTTTTAGATAATGATTCATCTCATGACAATAGTAAACCCTCCCAACGTTGATCGTTACGTTTGATTGATTGGTTCTGAAAAAATGAGATTAAATTTTTTTAAAAACTTTCAATTAACTTTTAAGTTTTCAAACCCGTTTCAAATTATGACGGATTATCTGCCTCCCATGGATTGGTAGAAACGTAATAAACACTACAATTACTTCAAATGCCTAATTTGTTTACATAGTTTGTGATATTTGGTTAAGAAACTTGTGAATTTTAAGTACCTAAGTTTTCAAAAATCTGCTTACTTAAAAGCTGTAAACATAAAATGCGTGGACATTGATTACACCAAGCGTTAATTTCGTATCATTAAAGTGTGGTTCTACTCGTAGAATCTAATTACCTAAATTTGAAAAAAAAACAATGTTGAGAGCGTGAAATCGACTTGCAAGTTTTCGTAAGTATTTCTAAATTTATTTGTTTTGAAGTCTGCATACGGTTTCCCGATAATATAAATCAAAATCCAACGAAAAAGATCCACTTACAAATGCTCGCAAAAAAAGGCCATATAAATTATAATGAACTTATCCCATAAAGTACGTGAGAAAATCTCAAATCTCACAAAGCAGAACCCCTGAATGAACTTGAATCCCAATTACTAAAACTTGGGCGCAAATATGGCTCTAAGAGCATTTCGGCATCTAACTAGCAACAAAATTGAATGCTTAAAGTACATCCGACGACTATTTCAAATTTTTCGCGACGCACTGTTTAATTCATTTTAATTTTTTGTTTACAATCATTGTGTTAATCCATTTAAATTCGTAGAGAGAAACTTAAGTAGTCCGAGAAGCCAAACTTTAACAAAAACTTCACAACTTAAAAACAGGAAAAATTTACATAGAGCGAGGGCCACAGGAGCGACATAATTGGAAAAAAATGATCTTGTGGTCACTCCCAAGCAATTTTTCCCATTGTGCGTAAAACTTTTTTTTGAATACTGTATACGCAATCACGTTTTCAGATATGGCGAAAAGTTCCTGCAAAAGCAAAACTTTTCACGTAGATGTTTGTTTGTTTGAAACCTAGTGCAAAAGACACAAATAAAAGAAAATTGGAAATTTTTCTGATTCTAGATGTTTCAACTATGGAATTGCTATAATTTCACACAAACGTTTTATGCACAAACGCTTTCTATTGCTAAGAAAATATTACAAAACTTTTTTGAGAAAACTTCCGTGTTATCGCTTCTTCTCAAAAAGACTTTAAAAAAACTGACATCTATTATTTTTATGACAAAAATTCACAATACCATGAAAAAACAACCATCTTATTTCCAAAACTAAACATTGAGCGAAAAATTCTACAAAAAATATCAAGGAAGACGTATTTATCATGTTAGGTCCGGAGTTCAATTTTCACGCAACAAGGCTCTACTTGTCAAACAGCAAAAACAAATTCGTTGTAATAAAAATTAGCTCTCATTTAACAATTAAACTGTTGGAAAAAATTCTCAATAAAACGCTTGAACGATAATTTATTCAGATAAACAAGGATAAACTAAGTGAAATTATGAAAAAAAAACAAAAGATATATTCTTTTTTCTGAAATCTAGTCAGAAGAACTCTCAGTTTTTAGTTTATTTGTTTTAAAACCGCCACGACACCAACAATTTTTATATTCTTATTAAATTTTCTTAGCTTTGAAAAATAAAACATGGTAGCTAAAGGGTTGCTAAAAACTCACTATTCAATCAAACAAATATCAAAGTAAAAAAACGAATTTTAGTACCACTAACATTTGTTTAAAGCCATCTCCCTAAAAAGAGAATAATCCAAAAAAGTGGTAGCTCGGACAAAGACTGCCCAAGAAAAAGAGACATTAAAAACGAAACTGTGAAAGAGTAATTTTTGTTTATTAACGAATCACCACGGAATCAGAAATGCTTGGCATGTTACAAAGCATTTAATTATTGAATCAGTACAAAAAACGGCATTCAATGTAATCCAAACTCTTTAGATTGCAGACAACCAAGAGCATAAAGACAGAAAATCCTGCAATTGCGTTTTAAAAACTTCTGGTGTAATTCGCTCTGTCAAATATCAGAGGTTCAACTAGCCCGGGTTTAAGTTTATGATTATTATCTGAGCTGGTTTCAAAAATTTGAAGTTCTCAACAACCCTCATTCATCGTAAAAATCAACGATTTTTGTCATTCATTACATGGGGCAAAATGCGAGCAAGTTTGCTCTTGAATTTGAGAAAAAACAGGTCGATGATCTGTCAATGTTTTCCAAAATTCTTAACACACATAACTTCTATTACAGGCTGAAAATGAAACAGATTTTCTAAGTACGACGGTTTTCCTAGTCATACAACTCACAAATTTCTTTTATATAATTATCAATTGCCAAAATTGACTGGAAAAACAGTTGAGCATACGGTTGCTCTCCCACCTGCGTGGGGTAACTTGAATTTATTCTATTAAGTTTGATAAGATTATTTTGATAAGACTAATATCACTCATTAAACGATTTTTAATTTTGCCGACGCTTTTGCTATTAGAATTTATGACAAGCTCTACTTGGTGCACCCTCTAAGTTAAGAGCAAAGAGAAAAGTTCCCACTAATTAAATAATGCCGTTCTTTCAATATGCCACCCCCTCCCCCTCATCTTAGTTTCACTTGCCCTACTTTTAAATAACGGTTCATCTTACGACAATAGTAAACCCTCCAAATGTTATTGGTTACGTTTGTTTGAGTGGTTCTAAAACGTTGAAAATGTCTTTTTCCTAAAAACTTTCAATCAAATTTTTAAGTTTTAAAACCCATTTCAAATTTTGAAGGATTATCTTCCTCCCATGGGAATACTGTATACGCAATCACGTTTTCAGATATGGCGAAAATTTCCTGCAAAAGTAAAACTTTTCACGTAGATGTTTGTTTGTTTGAAACCTAGTGCAAAAGACACAAATAAAAGACAATTGGAAATTTTTCTGATTCTAGATGTTTCATCTACGGAATTGCTATAATTTCACACAAACGTTATGCACAAACGCTTTCTATTGCCAAGAACATTTTACAAAAGTTTTTTGAGAAAACTTCCGTGTTATCGCTTCTTCTCAAAAAGACTTTAAATAAACTGACATCATTTATTTTCATGACAAAAATTTACAATACCATGAAAAAAATAGCCAGCTTATTTCCACAAATTCTACAAAAATATCAAGGAAAACGTATTTATCATGTAAAGTCCGGAGTTCAATTTTCACGCAAAAAGGCTCTACTAGTCGAACAGCAAAAATAAATTCGTTGTGATAAAAAATAGCTCTCATTTGACAATTAAACTGTTGGAAAAAATTCTCAATAAAACGCTTGAACGATAATTTATTCAGATAAACAAGAAAAAAACTAAGTGAAATTATGAAAAAAAACAAAGGTATATTCTTTTTTCTGAAATCTAGTCAGAAGAACTCTCAGTTTTCAGTTTATTTGTTTTAAAACCGCCACGACACCAACAATTTTTATATTCTTATTAAATTTTCTTAGCTTTGAAAAATAAAACATGGTAGCTAAAAGGTTGCTAAAAACTCACTATTCAATCAAACAAATATCAAAGTAAAAAAACGAATTTTAGTACCACTAACATTTGTTTAAAGCCATCTCCCTAAAAAGAGAATAATCCAAAAAAGTGGTAGCTCGGACAAAGACTGCCCAAGAAAAAGAGACATTAAAAACGAAACTGTGAACGAGTAATTTTTGTTTATTAACGAATCACCACGGAATCAGAAATGCTTGGCATGTTACAAAGTATTTAATTATTGAATCAGTACAAAAAACGGCATTCAATGTAATCCAAACTCTTTAGATTGCAGACAACCAAGAGCATAAAGACAGAAAATCCTGCAATTGCGTTTTAAAAACTTCTGGTGTAATTCGCTCTGTCATATATCAGAGGTTCAACTAGCCCGGGTTTAAGTTTATGATTATTATCTGAGCTGGTTTGAAAAATTTGAAGTTCTCAACAACCCTCATTCATCGTAAAAATCAACGATTTTTGTCATTCATTACATGGGGCAAAAGGCGAGCAAGTTTGCTCTCGAGTTTGAGAAAAAACAGGTCGATGATCTGTCAATGTTTTCTAAAATTCTTAACACACATAACTTCTATAACAGGCTGAAAATAAAACAGATTTTCTAAGTACGACGGTTTTCCTAGTCATACAACTCACAAACTTCTTTTATATAATTATCAATTGCCAAAATTGACTGGAAAAACAGTTGAGCATACGGTTGCTCTCCCACCTACGTGGGGTAACTTTAATTTATTCTATTAAGTTTGATAAGATTATTTTGATAAGACTAATGTCACTCATTAAACGATTTTTAATTTTGCCGACGCTTTTGCTATTAGAATTTATGACAAGCTCTACTTGGTGCATCCTCTAAGTTAAGAGCAAAGAGAAAAGTTCCGTCTAATCGATTAATGCCATTTTTCCATTATACCACCCCCTCCCCCTCATCTTAGTTTCACTTGCCATACTTTTAAATAACGGTTCATCTTACGACAATAGTAAACCCTCCAAATGTTTTTTTCGTTACGTTTGTTTGAGTGGCTCCAAAACATTGAAAATGCCTTTTTCCAAAAAACTTTCAATCAAGTTTTTAGGTTTTAAAACCCATTTCAAATTTTGAAGGATTATCTGCCTCCCATGGTTTAGTAAAAAGGGAATAAGAACTACAATTACGTTAATCGTAAAAATTATTTACAAAACATGTGCTTTTCTGTTAATAAACTTGTGAATTATAAGTACCGAAAAAATCTGCGCACACAAAAGCTGTAATATGAAATACTTAGACATTGATTACACCAATCGTGAATTTCAATTAATTAAGATGTGGATTTTACTCTTGCAATCTAATTACATAAAATCTTTAAAAGTATCAACGTTGTGAGCGTGATATCGACTTGCAACTTTTGGTAACTGTTTTTAAATTTTTTTGTTGTGAACTCGGCATACAATTTCTCGCTTATATGTTTCAAAATCCGAAAAAAATGTTCCACTTACAAATGCTCGGTAAATTGAGGATTATATAATTTGTGATGAACTTGGCCCATGAAAAAAAGTAAGCGATCTCAAACATCACAAAGCAGAAACATTGAATGTACTTGAAACCCCATTCTTATAAACTGGGCGCAAAATTGGCTCTAAGAGAATTTCGGCATATAACTGGCAGAAAAATTGAACGATAAAAGAACACCTGATGACTTTTTCAATTTTTTTGCTACGCACTGTTTCATTATAACTTCTCGTTTTAAATCATTGAGATAATCCATTTAAATTCATAGAAATATTTGGTTAGATAGAGAAGCTAAATTTTAACATAAACCGCACAAGTTTAAAACAGAACAATCTTACACAAAACCAGAGCAACAAGAGCGGTATTAGTCAAAAATAAAAAATTTTATGGTCACTCTCAAGCAATTTTTCTCAATGTGCGTAATTAATAACTTTATATTGAATACTGCATACACAATCATGTTTAAAAAAATGCGGAAAATTCCTGCAAAAATAAAATTTTTTGCTAACTATTTTATCGAGGAAAAAAATATTGTGAAAGAAATTTGTTACAGAGAACTGAAAGAAAAAGATTGGAAAATTTTCTGATTCTGGATGTTTTAACTATGAAGTTGCTATAAATTCACAAAAACGCTTTCTTTCGCCAAGCAAATATTATAATGTTTTTGAAAGTTTCCCTGTTATCGCTTCTTCTCGAATATACTTCCGAAAAAACTGTACCAAATACATTTCAAGACCAAATTTACAACACCATAAAAAACAGTTGTATTATTTCCAAAATAAAACTCTGAGAGAAGAAATGAGCCCCCTTAAAGAGATGATGAGCACTAGAAATAAAACAAACTTGAGCACTTGCCTTCTGTTCCTTTTGAAATCAAATCTGAATCAGAATAAAAAGTTGTGTCATCATCAGTTCATATTTTTTACAAAAATAAATTAAGGTAGAGGAGCTTATCATGTAAACTTTGCGGTTCATTCAGGCCATGATTTTCACAAAACAAATCTCTACAAGTCAGACAGCAAAAGAAGATTCCTTGTAAAGAACAATAGCTCTCATTTATCAATTAATCTGTTGTTAAAATGTCTAATTGAAACACTTGAACGATGAGTTATTAAGATAAACAAGGGAAAAACTGAAGTGAAACTATGAAAAAATATTCTTTTTTCTGAACTTTACAAAAAACTCTTATTTTCATGAAAATTACAACTGTTTAATTTCCAAAATATTCTCTGACGCATTGAAATGAGCTCCTTTGAAAATGAGATAAGCTATAGGAGTTGATTATGTGTGAGCATGTGTGTTCTATTCCGATTGAAATTAAATATAAACCTCTGTGATAAGTTGTGTCATCATTGTTTCATATTTTCTACAAAAAGAACTAACGGAGAAGTGTCCATCGTGTAAGGCTTGCGATTCATTCACGCAATGCTTTTCACACAACACGGTTCTTCTAGTTCAACAGAAAAATCAGAATTCTTTGTGATCAAATTTAGCCTTTATTTAATAAAAAACCTGTTGATAAATTTTTTCAATGAAACACTTGCACGATGAGTTATTAAGATAACAAGGAAGTAAAATTTTGAAAAATACAAAAATCTTTTTTTTTTCTGAAATTTGCCAAAAACTTCTATTTTTCAGTTTATCTGTTTTAAAAGCACCAAGACATCAACATTCTTTTTACAATCTTAAGAAAGTTTCTTAGCTCCGTAAGATAAAACATTGTAGCTAACTTGTTGCACAAAACTCGCTATTCAATCAAACGAAATTCAAAGTAAAAAACGAAAATTATAACAGCCAAGATTATTCATTAAAGTGACCTCCCAGTTAAGGTGATTAATCCAAAAAAGTAATAGCTCGGCCAAAGACTGTCAAAGAAAACGAGACTAACTTGACAAAATACAACAATGAGGTTCAAAAACCTGTTCAAATATCGCAATGTTTCTTATACAAAATTCAATAACTTTTTGTCTGTCACATGAACATAGTCAAAAGTTTCGTTTCTACCTCTTGAAAGAGCAATTTAGATTTGCGACAAATCATCATGATTGCTGAGATAAGAGGATAGAGAACAAAATACAATCAAAACTCAAAGTCAGTCCACCATTTTTAGAACTTAAATAGCGTCCATTATGTATCTACTAATAGATAACAAATGAAACAGTTGAGTTATAAATTTTTTATGAGTTAAAAATATAGTCATTAAATCATTCAGTGAGGCTCTACTTTATCGGGTTATGTTACCCTTATAAAACTACAGATTATGCTTGTAACTCAAAGAATCACTAAAATTTTACGAACACAAACAGTTTCAAAGTAAACAATGACAAAACTATTGACTGAAAACATTATATGTATTCATTTTGACCTCTTTAAGTCTTTCGTGAGACCTTTTTAGAGTCAACTCTTTAAGAGTTGACAGAACAAAAAAAAGCCGAAATTTCACGAAACTTCAAGTTTTTTAAATGGAAAGACAGTGTTAGGATTAAAAATTCTTTAGTTGACCGCAGACCTTTTCACAAACACAACAACAAAAATTTACATACATCTTTTTAAAATGCTTTGACCAAAAGTAAGGATCAGAACAAGCAAAAAGACAAATCAAATTAGAGTCGTGGCAAAAAGCGCTCCAAAAACGAAAAAATCAAATTTTAACTCCAAGTTTGTTTAATTTTTGAAAATCACCTTGAACCCAACGGTTTCTAAATTATCAGCTCATGGCTGCCAAAACACAGAATGGTTGACACGAAGTGAGTCAAAGTTAACAAAATTTGACAGAAAATTACGATGTGATATCAAATGATCACAGCCAAGCTTTCTAGCTATACCATTTGCAATTGTCCACGTTAAATATATCCTTCAGCCGGATTGACTGAATAAAAAAGCAGTGGAGTTCCTCCCGCAACCCCCCCCCCCCACACACACACACATACACACACATACTAAAAACTAAAAACAGTGTTGGAACAATTAAGCGGTATCGGTTCGACGTGTTTCTGACTTTTTTTCAGTTTTTTCAACGCGGAAAACCTTTAGTGCGACTAGAGGCTGTGTTTTCATACTTAACAGTTTTTGAATGAAATGTATCATTTAAAAGAGCAAGATTTTTATAAAAGCCAGAAGAGCAAAATCAAAAAAAGTACCAGCCAAAAATTCAGATAATTCTATTTGCGGGATAGAAATAAGTAAGTTATCAATCCGAACTCAAATAATGACATAATTTAGTAAAATCGTAAAATTAAGTTCATAAATTCCAAAAAAAATGACAGCCTAAAGTTGCATTGAAGTAAAACTGCTTATATCATTGACAATAATTGATTGTTATCAAGTACAGAAACAAAAGCTGAATCTAGATGTTATAGAAATTTATCGAAGAAATTGAACAAAAGAGAAAAAATTCAAATTGACGATGAACAATTGTCTTCACAGGAAATGCCTATATTTGTGAAACTTTCGAGTTCACTAAACTTCTCTACTCTGAATCGTTTCAAAATAGTCTGTATAGATTCCCTTGGTCATATGATCAAAATGGCAGCACCCAGGTTGAGGTCCCAGACGGAAAGTCGATATGTCCAGACCGTCCCAGACGGAAAGTGCCTATGTCCAGACTTTCGTGCGTTCACCAGACCTTCGTGCGTTCATGTCCAGACTTTCGTGCGTTCACCAGACTTTCGTGCGTTTTTCCTTGTTTCCAGACCATGTAAATTTGAACGCACGACACCCCCGTCGTGCGTTCATCTGGGTCTGGACATATCGACTTTCCGTCTGGGACCTCAACCTGGGCACTTTTACGGCTTTCTGAAACCACGTCTTTGCGTAATACGATTAGGATATTAGGTAACTGTCATAATCATATTACCATGTAACGATACGTATAGATAGATAAACATGTCGCTTATAGATCTTCAAAAAATTTTACCGCCCAAAATACATCTTTGTTTGCAAAAATATTGCTCATTTTTAGTTTACACGTCATGGCTTATCGAAGACTGAGTTTTACAAAAACTAGCGGGCTTCGGTGGAAGCTTAATTGTTTTAATTAACATTTATGCATCAACTTAATTCGGAAAATAATTTCAAGGCACTTTAACAGCGAAAATCTAATGATAGGAGTCTTGATTTTGTTTCTGTTTGTGTTCCCCCAGATTGTTGGGGCCATATTATTTTTACACCAGACGCACATTGCTATTTTTTTGATAATGGTTTACTATGTCATGATTTGTGCTTTGTAATTGGGGTGCATAACGTACTGGGTACACAAATGGGAAAGATCCGAGTTTGTTTCTAATGTCCAAATGTAAGAAGAAACAAAAATTTAGACTCATATGCTTTGATTTTTTTCTCATATGCTTTGATTTTGTTCTGTAATACTGCTCTTCAGTTGTAAACTATGAATTATATTGATGCTCGGAAATGCATTTAAAACCAATCTTTTAAGCAACAAAATTGCATAGATTTTCGGCCGTCATAGCCGACATTTCGCATAGAACTCTCCAGATAAAATCTCGCCAGGAGGACAGAAAAATATTAGCCGTTCACTTGATTACTGTCAGATTCAATATTTTCCTAACTCTTTTTGTCACTTTCTGCAACCCAAAAAAGCTTCTTCGCCTTAAATTATTTCATTGGTTGTTGTTTTTCAAGGAGTTATAACAATGCACAGCTTGAAGCGAGGCTGGTCAAGACCATTCCTTTTGCGATGACGACTTTCTTAAAAAAATGATAGCCCGGATCTGAGTGTCATAGACCTTCAGTACTGAATCAAAAAAATTTCATTATGATTTTTTCCAAAAACAGAGTTCTGATCATGGCACTTATTAGCCATTTCATGATAAAAATCAGAGTCCAATTCTGAACTTAGCATGAACATAATGAACTTCTATTCTGCATTTACCATGAACATTATGAATTTTTGTCCGTTTTTGAGCTGAACAGAATGAAAAAAAAAATTGCAACTATCCGAGACTTGGGGGAAAAACCTCGTTAAGCAATTCAAAGAATTAATTCGCCAAATTTTTGGATAACTAAAAAGGAACAATGTAACATTGATATTCAACAAATACTGATCATGTAATAAATAAACATTCAAATTCAGTTTACTGGCAAGCAACTGGCAGACTGGCAGTCATTAGCGTTACTGACAGTCTTTTACTGGCCGACTAATTTACTGGCAGACTAATTTACTCGCAGTCTAATTAAGGAAACTTCTTCACTGCCAATTGCAAATGCAGTCCAGTTACTATTTCTCATTTCGACTGAATTACTCTTTCCATTTTCCTTTTCTGGGACAACCAGCCAAGGTGGGACAGGTCTTCTGGCTGACCCTGAACATCTTCCATCATCACCCGGTTGCCCGATGTGTGCCCGAGATTCTTCACCTGCCGCCATCTTCGAGTCGGCGACTTCCCATCTTGAACACATGTGTTCAAAACAATCGACAGAGATTTTCACAATTTACCATAATTTTGCTATGAACATCATGAGAATAAAAACCAGGATGTACAGTCTTTTTTTCAGAAAAAAAGGTATCTATGCGAATAGACTGCACATAATTGGATACCACCATACTCTTAGAATACACTGATACAGTACTGGGCCGACGTTATACAATTGGAATCCAATGCTTCCGCACTGATTTACTATGGCACTAGAATCCGGGAGTTTTCTTTGAACTGCGGTAAAACTTCGATATTTGTTTTTAGCATCATCACTGCTCAATATTTTTTTAAACAGTAGCTTTTCTGAAGACAGATCTTTGAATTATTTGAAGATATTAGGAAAGTTATTCAGGAATGATGTTCGTATTCCTGAATAAAGTCGTATTTCCAGCATTGATGTTCAATTAGAAATTTTAATTAGTAACATATTTTTTAAAAAAAATTTAGCTGTTTTGTTTCTAAAAGCTGTTCAATTTTGCTCACAAAAATCTAATTTGTAAAAACATTTGGAAAGAAATCTCAAAGTTTAGTTTGTATTGATCAACTTTAACGTTAACCTGCAAAATTGCAATGATATAACAACCTAAAATTTTGCCTAGGATAGTCTGGCTTACTCGAGTCCACAGTTATCTACTCACAGGCTAAATTAACAGAACGAATGTCTCATAGTAGCTGCTTTCAAATGCACGAACGGTTGGTCAAAAGAGGTTTTATTCTTATTGGGTTTCATTTTATTGCTATTAAAAGAGGTTTTTTTGCTAAAACTTTTTATTATCGCTATTTTTTGATTTCAGTGTACTACGAGCGCACAACAAAAATACTTTTTTGTCCAACGACATTTTTAGATGAATGTTGACCGATTCCGTTTCGGAAAATAAACCCACGGAAGAAAAATCCTCATTTAATTTTCAATAGGAAATAAACCCCCACGGAAATAAACCCCCCCCCCCCTTGACTTTTAACGAGCTGCGCATTTAGCGCGTTTAGCCATGCCTTAGCGGCCTGTGGGACTTGATTTGAAACTGTCACAACGGAACAAATTATTACGAGACCAAAATTCAAACCTAAAATGGAGGTGGTTTTCTAATATAAAATTATGTGGTTTTTTTCTATAGGAGTTTGTTTTTTTTTTCGTGGGGGTTTATTTCCTATCTAAAATTATGTGGGATTTTCCTTGGTGGTTTATTTCCTAAAACCTGACCTGACTGATTATGGTTGCAATTAGGAGAATTTTGTAACGGAAACAAAAATACAAATTGAATACTGTGACATCAATCAAACTTAAACCAACTTAAAATGGTAAATTAATTACTAAAGTAGGCATTATGCGTTGTTTATATAGCAAATTTTGGTTTGGCCATAGATGATTTTGATAGAAAGGAAACCTGGATGGAGAATTGTCCGAAATATCGGGGACACTCTAATTAGAACTAATTTTCGTCTTCGTGTGCGTGAACGAATTGTCAATTTCGTCATTTATTGCGAAAATTATTTCAAATGGTGATTGGAATTCAGCTGAAGGTCCCCATTTTCACGCCTTTAGAGACAAGCTTACAGTTTCCTATCTTGAACCAGCGGTGAAGTGAAATGCAAAAAATGACCAGCATGGCGCATTTGAACCCGGCAGAAAAGCTAATCAATTTGTATGTTGCGTTTACGGATCTCTCAGCTCATCACAACTGTTACATTGAAAACTATTGAAAAGCAATCGATTAAATCTAAAATAATTTTCGAGTCTTGATCACATCAGTCTTGAGAAGGCGTCGCCATTTTGCACCTAATAAGAGATATTTTTTTGTCCTTCAGTTTGGGGAATTGACTAACTCTGTGATCTATAAGGTTCACCACGCAAATGAAATAAATTTTGAATCATGGAGAAATTGAACGAAACTAGTCTTCAGAGCTCTGAAAAGATTTTTGCAAATTATCTCATGATGACTCTTGAGAAAAAAGTTGACAACAAAAAATTAGGATCTTCTCCGCTTGTGCCCCCCAGCTTAGTGGGTACAAATCATTGCACCCCTCAGAAGCACTTCCATATTTTATACAATGATTTAGTATGTAATAACATGTGCTCTATTACTGAGGGATGCATAAGGTACTGGGGGCACAAACGGAAAAATCCTAAGCATAAGCTCTGCTAAATTGTGATTGTAGACTTTAGGATATCACTTTGGTCAATTTTATCTAATTACTCATTTCTATCTTCATGATCTCCCTGCTTATCACATAAAGATCATATAAATAATACAAAAACACTATGTCATCGGAAGCAAAACTGATAAACAACTTTGGTTACGAAAAACACAGTTTCTCCATTAAAGGTCAAGAGTTATTTTATAAGCGAAAAAACATCGGAGAAAATTTTAACCTTTAGAATGTGCAATCGTCTACAGATCAAAATGCTCATACCTTATGACTACCAGTCCTCAAAACCTTGTCCTTAAACTGCACATCCTTGTTGAATATTATTCGAAGAATTAGTCTTGGTCCTAATCTCAAAGTTCATAAACCCGATATTATTTGTCCGAGCGAAACGTGTTTTGTTGTGTCTTGATTTCAAACTGTTATTGCGTAGTAAATACAATTGATTGATGTAATGGTAGCAATGGAGGAGTTTTAATTGGCATGAAAACAAAAATCAATTTTCACAGTGAAACAATCCAACCAAAATTTCCTGTTGACTGTGCAACTTCAGCTCTCTTTTGCAATCCAGAGCAGGCAATAATGTTAAAAATGTCTACAATCTACATCATGATTCGCTTTATCGCTTCAGAAGTATAATTGTTTGATGCTTATTTACAAGATATTGTTGGTTCGGCTCATGAATAGACTTTCAAAAACGATGTAGATCTCATCAATTTTCTCATAGCAGGTGATGTAAACCTTCGTGGAACTGATTGATTCTAAGCAATAAAAATGCCTATCAAAAAACCTTTTGTCGTGTTCGTGGATAATAGGGATTTTGTTCTCTCATACAGGACAAAAACAATAAAAATGATTGCTTTCTTGCCACTTTTTCTGACATTTCTTCTTTTCCTCAAATACACTCGACATTTTGCGTTCACCCAATGATTACTACTGCTGAAGTGAAATTTTCGAGCAGCCAAGTTGAGCGATCAATTTCAGTTTATTCTTTCCGAAACGCGGATCTTATTAAAATTGTTGAAAGATTCAATTACTTTGAAGCCTCAACTGGAGATGATAAACCACACACCTCAAAATTTTTTGTGATGAAATCAGCTTAGCTGTATGGCCTTTCACTCCTCGAAAACTAGAAGGCGAAGGAAAACTCCTTGTTACTTTTGATCTCATTCCATTCAGGCAGAGAATTTTCTAAATACAGCTAAACGACGTCAGAAAGTCAATAATATAATTGAAAGACTTGACAAGAATTTAGCTGATTCATTTGAACCAGATAAAACAGTATATCTGAATCTTCTGCAGGTCTAATTTTTTCAGAAGTATTACAAAATGTAAAGAACTTTCATCGTATTTACTGATCTGCCTACTAAGGTGACCTTTGCTGGCAACAGTTTTTCGGGATCGTTGAAAATTGCCATAGATTTCAATCAACTGTTCGTATCTGTTTTCAAAGAACACACGAGCACTCCTTCATTGCCTCTTGCTTCAGCAGACCCAACAGTTTATTTAGAAGATAGATATTTCACTAAAAATGAAGTAAAGTCACTGATCTTTTTTTTCTTTTTTTTAAATTGGGTTCTGAGTCACAAAAAAAATTGCAGCCAATTTTATTGAAAACGTTTTTAGCTGCCCTTGACCCTGATGTTACTGAGATGGCTAACAAAATGATAGAAGAGCAAGAGTTTCCAAAGAGCTACAGGAAAGCAAAAATTAAACCTCTGCAAAAAATGAGTCTCGAATTGACATAAAGAATACAGGGCAGTGTCAGTGTTGTCCGCACTTTCCTTAACTTTCAAGAAGTTATTGCATATAAAATTTAGGGATCGTATAGTCAAACTCCAGCATGGTTTTAGGCTCAAACATTCTACAATCACCCAAATGCTCGAGTTTTGTGGAAAACTTTTCCGTTGTTTGAATGCAAACGAGTCTGCATTAAGCATATATCTCGATATTACAAAGGGTTCGATACAATAAATTACAATGTAATTTTATTGAAGCTTATGCTTTTTGGATTTGATAACCAAAGTTTCTCAAGTTTTTTGCAGATTAATTATCAAATAGAATGCAGTGCGTATGTATTAAAGATGAATATTCGTCAGAGTTCATTGTTACGAGTGGTGGTCCACAGGTCTCAGTGTCTGCGGTTTTCTGTTCGCTGTATTATTTAACGACCTTTCATCTCTAATGGAGGACAGCAGATATATTTTTGCCAATGGCACAAAAAATATTGGAAGTCACATGAATTTATTTTCGCCAGAAAATGATGTAAACAAAGCTACCAAATGGTCAAAAAAAACAGGTTGGAATTCAACATGGCAGAGTTTGAAAATATTGAAACTAATATTTGAAAACTTCAGCTCTCTTTTGCAATCCAGAGCAGGCAATAATGTTAAAAATGTCTACAATCTACATCATGATTCGCTTTATCGCTTCAGAAGTATAATTGTTTGATGCTTATTTACAAGATATTGTTGGTTCGGCTCATGAATAGACTTTCAAAAACGATGTAGATCTCATCAATTTTCTCATAGCAGGTGATGTAAACCTTCGTGGAACTGATTGATTCTAAGCAATAAAAATGCCTATCAAAAAACCTTTTGTCGTGTTCGTGGATAATAGGGATTTTGTTCTCTCATACAGGACAAAAACAATAAAAATGATTGCTTTCTTGCCACTTTTTCTGACATTTCTTCTTTTCCTCAAATACACTCGACATTTTGCGTTCACCCAATGATTACTACTGCTGAAGTGAAATTTTCGAGCAGCCAAGTTGAGCGATCAAAATCAGTTTATTCTTTCCGAAACGCGGATCTTATTAAAATTGTTGAAAGATTCAATTACTTTGAAGCCTCAACTGGAGATGATAAACCACACACCTCAAAATTTTTTGTGATGAAATCAGCTTAGCTGTATGGCCTTTCACTCCTCGAAAACTAGAAGGCGAAGGAAAACTCCTTGTTACTTTTGATCTCATTCCATTCAGGCAGAGAATTTTCTAAATACAGCTAAACGACGTCAGAAAGTCAATAATATAATTGAAAGACTTGACAAGAATTTAGCTGATTCATTTGAACCAGATAAAACAGTATATCTGGATCTTCTGCAGGTCTAATTTTTTCAGAAGTATTACAAAATGTAAAGAACTTTCATCGTATTTACTGATCTGCCTACTAAGGTGACCTTTGCTGGCAACAGTTTTTCGGGATCGTTGAAAATTGCCATAGATTTCAATCAACTGTTCGTATCTGTTTTCAAAGAACACACGAGCACTCCTTCATTGCTTCTTGCTTCAGCAGACCCAACAATTTATTTAGAAGATAAATGTTTCACTAAAAATGAAGTAAAGTCACTGATCTTTTTTTTTCTTTTTTTTTTAAATTGGGTTCTGAGTCACAAAAAAAATTGCAGCCAATTTTATTGAAAACGTTTTTAGCTGCCCTTGACCCTGATGTTACTGTGATGGCTAACAAAATGATAGAATAGCAAGAGTTTCCAAAGAGCTACAGGAAAGCAAAAATTAAACCTCTGCAAAAAATGAGTCTCCAATTGACATAAAAAAATACAGAGCAGTGTCATTGTTGTCCGCACTTTCCTTAACTTTCAAGAAGTTATTGCATATAAAATTTAGGGATCGTATAGTCAAACTCCAGCATGGTTTTAGGCTCAAACATTCTACAATCACCCAAATGCTCGAGTTTTGTGGAAAACTTTTCCGTTGATTGAATGCAAACGAGTCTGCATTAAGCATATATCTCGATATTCCAAAGGGTTCGATACAATAAATCACAATGTAATTTTATTGAAGCTTGTGCTTTTTGGATTTGATAACCAAAGTTTCTCAAGTTTTTTGCAGATTAATTATTAAATAGAATGCAGTGCGTATGTATTAAAGATGAATATTCGTCAGAGTTCATTGTTACGAGTGGTGGTCCACAGGGCTCAGTGTCTGCGGTTTTCTGTTCGCTGTATTAATTAACGACCTTTCATCTCTAATGGAGGACAGCAGATATATTTTTGCCAATGACACAAAAAATATTGGAAGTCACATGAATTTATTTTCGCCAGAAAATGATGTAAACAAAGCTACCAAATGGTCAAAACAAAACAGGTTGGAATTCAACATGGCAGAGTTTGAAAATATATGTTTTGACGTGAGAAATTTGGATCAGTCTAGCGTCCAGATGTATGCAGATGATACCGAAATTACCTGCAAATCTTCGGGGAATAATCTTGGTATAATTAATACTAATAAGTTGAATTGGGACAGTCATATCAATCAGTGGCTATCGAAAGCACAGCAAAGCTTTTTTTCTTGAAGAGAAACGTTCCATTTTCTACAAATACGAGAGTAAAATTAAGTTTCTAAATAAATTATCTTTCCTTTTATCGATTCTCCTTTACGCATCAAATGTATGGTTCGGGAATTAGCCAAATTGCGGAAAACTAGAAAAGACGCAAAGACGAGCGCTCAAGTGGGCTTAGAATAAGAGTTTCTTTACCAATGGTGACTACAATCAGTTCTTTTTTGGTTCGAAATGATCTTATTTTGCTGAACAAGTTTTACAAAACTGTGATAGTAGGCTTAAGTTTGATGATTGTTGGAAAGCTGTCAAGGGACCACCTAGTAACCGTTCTGCAGCAAAACAGTTTTGAGGACAAATTCTATTGGAGGAGTATTTTGTT
Organism: Convolutriloba macropyga; assembly: GCF_964194025.1. NCBI lineage: Eukaryota > Metazoa > Xenacoelomorpha > Acoela > Convolutidae > Convolutriloba > Convolutriloba macropyga. Next base: position 24,632 of record NW_027453474.1, on the reverse strand, counting down.
TTGAGAGTTTTGAAATATGCAAATGTTCTCACCCGGCGAAATGACATCTCAACATTTGACTGGACATGTCCAACAGTGTTATTTCGGAAACAGTTGCATTCTTTTTTAAAATGAAAGGCTGTGAATTTTAATACTATCAGTATTCTGTAACTTAGTCCTTTTCTTGTAAATAATTAACACAGTGATTCCCGTATTGCAGGTACCAAGTCAATTTAATAACAATAATTAGTTCCATCATTCCAAAAAAACTACAAGCAGCGCATTTTTTGCGCTTCAGGGGTTACATCCTTTTGATATGGGCTAACGTTTTAAAATCACGTGAACTCTTTTAGTAACAGAGATGTTTTCATTATCTTTTCTCTGCTCACACAGCAGAGAGGCTGGAGTTACTTTCTTCTTTCAAAGCAGCTCAGCTTAAAAGCAAGATCTAGTATGCAGTATCCATGCAAACTTTAACAAATTAATAATAGTCTCAAAGCTTCTCCATCAAAAGAAAGTATCGAGTTCTTCAAAGCGAATTCTTGCCAAAACAAAAAAGAAAAAATTGAAGATCGAAAAAGCGATGATTTAAGATTTGGGTTAAAATATGATGAGATGATGGTTAGAAACCGTTTTTTAGGTCTTCACATAAGCTAAGGGCTCTAGTTTACTTGTAAATTTTGCAATGCTACTAGGAGAAATATCATTTTTCAGGCCTTACTTTTCAGCAAGCTAATGATCCTGCGCATAAATCGAAAGCTGTGTCATACGGCAATGGATACCCTTCACATATGCATATCCTTATTAAGTGCAAATTACATTATTTAGTTCCATTTGGAGGGCAAGTGCTGTTCTTACTTCAGTTAAGTTTACTTCCTCCCATTTTTAGTAAAGTAATGTCTGTTCATACTGTCTATGCAGGAAGTTCATTTGTTCATACTATAAACAAATCTTAAAATTACTTCCTTGTTCGTGATTGAGTTGAACAAACCTTTTTCTTAATTTGTAATGACTCAAACTTTCAGTCTCCCATTTGCAACGCTAGAATTCAGTTTAAATTAAATCTTGCAAAACGCTTCTCAATTAAGCTCAGTACTTTCGACAAGTGCCAATCGCACCGCAATTGACAATTCTAGATATTAACAACTCAGATATAAGTAATTGGCTCGCCACTTGCGGCGCAATTGCCCACTTCGATTTGTAATAACGCATTCGCAACTCAATTGGATCCATCCATCGCAATTGAGTATAACATGGCGCAGTCAGCAGCGGACTCTAAGGAGACACCACTTCACATAGAGGCATTTTGGGAAAAACCGACAGCGACACCTCCTCTGACGTGGGACAAATGGACACAACAATGGAAATTGGCTCTACTAGCTAAAGAGGGAATTCAATTAGACAATCTGTTAAACGATCCTCCATCAACAGTAACTTATCCGCCAGAACCAACCTATGGAGAACCAGTAGAAAACCATACACAAGCGACGGAAAGAGATCGGAGAGTCCTTAATCAACAATTGAAAGTAAACTGGCAAAATCGCTGTAAAAAGGTTGATGAGATTGGGATTTTGTGTGGAGATAAACCGTGGGGAATTTGCGTACAAAAAACGATATCGTTGCTGTACTTGAGTATTGGAACGGAGGGACGACGAATTTTCAGGAGTAAACACCCCCACTTCCAAATAGAGAAACAACCTTTCAAAGAATTGTGGCAGGCAATGGAGGATTCTTTCACGAAAGTTCGTAACATAACTTATGATCGCTTTGTTTTCTATTCCTGTAAGCAGCAAAAAGGAGAGTATGTTGAAAGTTTCTATGGTCGTCTCATAGAATTAGTGGAAAAATGTACCCTAGGTAGTGAAGAAATTACCCTGATTCGCGATACATTCATTTTAAATATGATTGATCATGAGACTCAAAAAGAACTGTTGAAAGAAACAGGCGGGCCATCCAAAGCATTGGAAATAGCTATACAAATGGAGATGGGAGCGCAGAATCAACAAAAGATAAACCGGAATTTGATGTCAAGCTCAAACTCTGTGAATTTAATCAATAATCACCAAATACGCAATCGCAACGCGAATGCTCAACAAACCAAACGAGATTTCACGCGATACGCAACTGTACCTCAGAATTACCAATACACAAGCACTTGTATGAATTGTGGCCTTCGTTGGAGCCATAATCATAAACAGATTTGCCCCGCGAATGGTAAAAAATGCAATAATTGTGGCATCATTGGCCATTTCGCAAAAAATTTCGCAAAACGAAAAAGTTACAGGGAAAAACACAGAAAGCCCAACAAACGAACGTCAATCAAATTGACCAGTCTCCCGAAAAGAGTGATGATGAAGAATCTGTCAATTACATAACAAGCTACCAACAACTGTATGAACAGGTGTATGACTCAAACTATGATAGCGATTCGGATGATTACGTGGCGGTGATTTCGTCTGACTCGGTACATCAACTGGAACCACTAAATGTAGAGGTACAACTGGGGAAAATTAGGGCGCTCGCAATGATCGACTCTGGAAGTGCAGTTAGCATCAAAACGGAAACTTTGGCAGACAAAATCCTCCATACCACAAAATCTGCTAAGTGGACAGACACGAAAGAAAAAAGAAACTTGAAAACTTATTCAAATGAACCCATAAAAGTTCTCGGACATTTGAAAACCACAATAACCTACAATCAGTGGAAAGATAGAGCAGCAATGTTGACTGTGGTAGAAGATGGGCACAGAAACATAATCGGGAGGGATCTTTTCACAAACCTGGGACTTGCGGTGGTACAACAACCAGAAAATGGTAAATGCGTTAATAACATTAATACTTCTACATGTAAAATTAAAGAGACAATCGCAATGCAATTTCCTCATTTAGTATCAAGAATTGGTTTGTCCAAAACACATGTAGAAATCAAAGTTTCATCAAAAGTTTACAGCAAAGCATCAAAAGGTCGACGTGTTCCGATAAATCTACAACCTAGAGTGTCGGAGGAATTAGAAAGATTACAAACTGAAGGTCATATCGAACAACTATCTAGTTGCTCTGACGAACATTTCATTTCCCCGATCCTTTTCACAGTATAGAAAGATCAATCAATGAAACTCGCATTAGATTCCAAAGTACTAAATAAAGCCATACATAAAAATAAACAACAAATGCCTAATATTCATATGCTAATTGATACAATATCACAGCACCTTACCAACACACAAAATGGTCAACAAGCGTATTTCACCACATTAGACTTGAAGTATGCCCCTAGCCAAAAAAAATTACACCACGACACAGTAAAACACTGTAATTTTAACATCATCTGTGGAGAATCTACTGGTACATATAGATTCAAAACTGGTTTTTATGGTCTTAAAGATATGCCGGCAGAATTTCAGAAAGCTATGGACTATACACTTATAGGTCTACAAAACACATATTGTTTCTTGGACGATATCATAATCGTCAGTACCGGCACTGAAGCAGACCATTTGGCATATGTTTTCAAATGTTTAAAAAAGCTAGATGACGATAATCTAAGAATTAATCATCAGAAATGTCAATTTGCAAAAACTGAAATTGAATGGCTAGGCTATAAGTTTACACAAACTGGAATTTCACCCCTAGAAAGTAAAACTGCAGCAATTTTAACAATACCACCACCAACGACACTAAAACGCCTTAGATCATTCTTAGGGTCAGTACACTATATTGGTAAATTCATACCACATCTTGCACAATTATGTCACCCACTTCGACCACTTCTCAAAAAATCAGTAAAGTTTATCTGGACAGAAGAAAACACAAGACATTTCAATCTGATCAAAGAAAAAATTGCCAATAGCACAGAAAATAGCCACTATAACCCAAAACTTGATGTTCGAGTCAAATGTGATGCCTCTCGTTCCGGACTGGGAGCCGCATTGGAGCAAAATACACCAGACGGTTGGAAACCAATAGCATTTGCGTCACGATTCCTCAATTCAACAGAGGAACGCCATAGTGTTAATGAATTGGAGTTATTGAGAATAGTTTGGTCAATTGACTATTTTAAATACTATTTATACGGGAAAAATTTTACAGTAGTAACAGACCATAGAGCTCTACTGTCCATACTCAAAAAGCACAGATCAAACAAATCGTATAACAGCCGATTATCACGATGGATAGACAGACTACTTCCGTACAACTTCACAATAGAATATATGCCAGGTGCAAAAATGGGTCTCGTTGACTATATCTCAAGAAATCCATATGCGAGAGCTAAAAAGATATCTACATATGACGAACACTTTGTTGTAGCAACAATCTCAAAATTTCGTGACTCTATGAAATACCTGATTACAGATAAACAAAACGCAACTAAAAAATTTAATAGCATATTAAAGTCAAATTGGCCTTCACACAAGTTAAAACGGCCATTCGCGCCGCAACCGCCTACATTACCGAATACTAATTCACATATACGAAATAAAGCATTTGCATCGCAATCACTCCCTTTGCTACCGAAAACACCACTCGCGACGCAATTAACACTTACTAATTCTAAAACTAATCAGTATTTTAAACATCCATTTGCATCGCAAATGCCACTTAAAGTTACAAAATTCCAATTTGCACCAAATAACTGTAAAGTTGATAATTCACATTCCATTAACAAATTTGCTGCAAAAGAGGTGCAAATGTCAGACAGTAAAGAATGTGAACACTCTGAACAATTATCCCCAATAAAGCCCATTAATGGTATTAAGTCAAATAATCCACCTAATAACGCTAAATTTAGCGCGAAAACAAAAATTCCAAAGTATAAATACCACTTGCGCAAGAATCACTCGCTTTTTGCCCAAATTCAACCTTCAAATAACTCCACAGTAAATAAACAAAATACATTCTCCATCTTGGATAATTCTGTCAACTCTATTAGTAAAATGTCGAAGGCCAAATCTACCCGATACAAATCAACACCAACCAAAGCAAGGGTGACGTTTTCGGATACCACCCCATCTACGCCCGGAACCAATACTACCTCAAACACTGAAACGACTACTGGTAGCATGATTGAGGAGACAGATGATATATTGTTCACCGAGACTCTGAACAAAGTCTTCAGCAAGAAGTTCCTGGCTATCTTGACAGGCAAAGATGCAATCCTCAAGGAGGGGAGGGATTGTGTCATTCGGAATGATCCAGACAGACTGCAAGAGATAAGTCCCTATCTCTTTTCATATTGGCGGGACTTGAGTGTCAAGCATGGCTGTGTATGTTTGGATGAGCGGATAGCCATCCCAAAAGCAATTAAAGACGCGGTATTGGAGGATATCCATTCTACACATCCCGGGAGTTTTGCCATGCTATCTCTCGCACAGAACATTTGGTGGCCATACATACATAGAGATATACTGGCAAAAGCCATTGAGTGCAAAGCCTGCACGGAGATTGTTAAGAACCTTAAATCAGTGATTTCGCACAGCAAATGGGCACCTCTACCAAAATGTAAAGAACCAAATGACGAAGTAAAAATAGACTTTGGCGGTCCAATTTTGAACGAAAAAGGCATAGAACAATATTTTATTACAAGTATAGATAGATATTCAAAATACCCCACAGCAGAAATAGTAAATAACGCTTGAGGCTTAAATGTAATCAAATTTTTAAATAAATATATATATCACCACGGAGTACCTAGAACTATTAGATTAGATCAAGCTAGATGTTTTACAGGGAAAAAAGTTTGAAACATTCTGTACAGAAAATAATATTACACCTATTTATGCACCATCCCATGATCACAGAGCAATTGGGTTAGTAGAACGTATTATTCAAACACTTGAACGTCAATTATCTTGCACGAATTCTCAATTAAATAAAAAATTTGACTTAGAAAATTCACTTAAAGCATTAATACAACGACTAAGAATATCAAAACAAAAAACAATAAACAACACGCCATTTCAGGCACACTTTGGTAGGAAATGTAACACACCTATATCAAATATCACTACTGAATCTAATAGTAAAAATCTTAATTATAATGCAATAATTAAATATTATTTAGACGAAGATACGATTCCGGGTCGATCATATCTGTCAGAGGAACAATGGGCAGACACGGCCCTCTGTTAGGACACAGAAATTGAACGCGTCATTTGTGCCGCGAGTTCTAGAGCCAGAGCTGAGCAAGAGAAAAGGAACGACGGGTAACAACGACTGATTAAGTCGGAGGGAATTTCCAGATCAATTCCCTGCTCAGAACTCAGCATCCAAGTAAAACTGGCTCGAAAACTCCACGAGAACCAAAGACAAAAAAACTGGATGGTTTATACGAAGTACTGGCACCCGGGAGCACAGTTTGCATAGTGAGCCCTACAACAAGTGTAATTAAGGAGCCGAACAGACAGGAGGTGCGAGTCAGAAATTCTGACATTGCAAAATTCGGTACGCGTGCGGAACGAGACACTGATCTAACACAATATATCGAAAGACGGCCGAAAAAGATAAACGAGAAGACTATTGAACAGAAAATTTATGAACATAAGCGGGATCGAATAAGAAAAAATACAGGAGATAAGAAAATAAAGCGAAACCGAAAGCAGTCTGACGATGTTAGTGTAGTTTCGTCAGGCAGATCGTGTATTTCCTCTGCGAGTAATGTAGCCAGATCCCTGAAAATGAGAATCCCGAAGAGAAACCCAAAACACGATGAACCTTTTATTAATCGGCCAGATTTAACACAAATTCTTCAATTATGTCCTATTTCCCCATACGCGCCACAATCGATCAACTCTGATGCACCTGGCCCATCTGCGACGCAAATGGCTTTATCAAAACCACTAACGCCTATTCTGAGAAAGTCAAGCAAGAGACAGCTCACAATTAGCGATACCTCTAATTCGAACACCTCTTCGGTACGAAAAAGTAAGCGAACGCTGAAAAAGAAGACGTCTCAAACTATCGTAGAAAAAGTCAGGAATACCGAAGGTTACTCTGAAAATGAGCGTCAGGAAATTGGAGAAGCTTCTACAAGAAGTCCAACAGAATGGACAGAGGACCCTCAAAATTTGCCTAGGGAGTTGACTGTACTCCAAGCAGAAAATGAAGAAAATTCTGATACAGAATAAACATCATCAAACTTCATAAACTCTTATATTTTATTTATTATTTAATATTTTATTATTTAGTAACGGGTGAATAATTAGTAATTTTCTGATTTTAATTAGTAACTTTATTTTCTCTCAAAGAGGGGGAAATGTCATACGGCAATGGATACCCTTCACATATCCATATCCGTATTTAGTGCAAATTTCATTATTTAGTTCCATTTGGAGGGCAAGTGCTGTTCTTACTTCAGTTAAGTTTACTTCCTCCCATTTTTAGTAAAGTAATGTCTGTTCATACTGTCTATGCAGGAAGTTCATTTGTTCATACTATAAACAAATCTTAAAATTACCTCCTTGTTCGTGATTGAGTTGAACAAACCTTTTTCTTAATTTGCAATCACTTAAACTTTCAGTCTCCCATTTGCAACGCTAGAATTCAGTTTAAATTAAATCTTGCAAAACGCTTCTCAATTAAGCTCAGTACTTTCGACAAGTGCCAATCGCACCGCGATTGACAATTCTAGATATTAACAACTCAGATATAAGTAATTGGCTCGCCACTTGCGGCGCAATTGCCCACTTCGATTTGTAATAAAGCATTCGCAACTCAATTGGATCCATCCATCGCAATTGAGTATAACAAGCTGTCTGCAGTTTATCCAAAGAATAGGAGCCAGGAATAAGAAACTGGAATGGTCCGCAAATATTCCCAAGCGAAATTCAGTTGGAATATTATGGGCAATTTTGGAGCAACAATAAAGAGAACAGTCTACTGTACAATAATCATGCTAAAAGCTTAATAACACGTTACTAGAGAACTAATTCGAACTGAAAACGATTTATTATTTGATGTTAATGCCAGTTTTTTGAAATTAGCAAGGTGTACGTTGCTGTTTGGTAACATGGCGTTTGGTCTCTTGGTGATCACTATCAGACCAATGTCACGTTATTTCTTGTTAAATGTACAAGGACAGCTCTCACAAAAATAGCGGGCAATTTGCATGGCATTTTTTATGATTGTTTTATGATTACTATGAGCTGTCATCGATCTAGTCAACTCCGAATCATTTACTTTAAATAATTGATACTTTTTTATCGATTAATACTTTTTCTAAAGAATTTTCAATTTTTGCTATTTTTGTCCTAATTTTTGGAATCATTCGTGATATTGATTCTGCTGTAGCAAATTGTTACAACTTTATAATTATCATAGGCGAAATGTTATGAAACTTTCATTTGTCATTTATGAATCACATATGAAATTTTCCACGTTTCAAGAAAATTTTAAATTGGCACACTACAAAAAAAATTACATGAATTTTACAAACTTAAGACAAAAACTGTAAAATCTCAAAAAAATAAAGTTTCCTGAAATAAAACGCTTTAATGGACAATTATTGGCAATCAGGTGTATTTTTGCTTATAGATTAGTCCCCTATGGTTTGATATATCACCCAAGAGGCAAAACTCTACTATCTTTTCTAGATTTTGATGACCAACTGTTTTATATTTTACTTATAACTTTTTTTTACAAACCTACATCCTTTAGCTTAAACAGTGCTTTTTGGTGCATCTGATTTTAAAAGAGCATGCAGCAGTGGCAGACAACTACTATTTGTGGACAAATGCTTGAGGTCTCATTTCAGTGGCCTCTCAAGCATTGTCAGACTCAATGTCTGATTCATCCGATTGTACGCTCCTCGATTCCGCAGCCTCTACAGTCGCAGTGTTCATAGTGCTGCTCGAAAAAGTCTAAGGGCCTAATGAGGGAGAGTTCAGCGGTCTGCACGGCTATCACAAAAGATTCAGTCGAAAAAGTAGACCATAAAGTTTCGAAAATCAAATTTGGTTTTAATTAAGCATTTAATGATAACTCGTTTTTTGGCAACCAAAATTTCTCATATTTGTATAAAAGTTTATGCAAAAAACTGATGTCAGAGCTTGTTGTATGATAAATACTAATAGCCGATAAAAAGCTAGAATAAAAACTGCTTCTCCGAGAGCCATTTAAACGATAGCCGTAAAATACAGGAGAACAGAAAACACTTTGGAAAATTGGGCTTGCTTCAAAATTGGTTGAAAAAAGAACACAGTAGCGATAAAGCAGCGTAACAAGACACTAGCGGACAGCAAGTATAGATTGACAAAAAGCACACAATTTTTCTATTGCTTTTTTTAGGGTTGTACAATTGATCAGTATTAGATGATGTAACAAAAGGGGACAATTCTGAATTTGAGAAGCCGTTTTTTGTCTATATCAGGAAGCATCAAAAATTTTTTCCTTGGAAAAGGAATTTTAGGCGAATAAAAAAAGTTAATTTCGCACCTAACTCAAGTTTCTGGCAAAAAAAGCTCATACAAAAAATACTTCGAAAATAAATTCCTATTGTACGTCAGTCATTTTTCAACAATTTTCACAACTTGTTCCAGTTAATTCAGGTAAAAAAAACAAGCCAGTCAGCATCGACTCAGCTATCGAGTCCGCTTTACACTTTATCGCATTTTATCGTCTCGAAGCACTCATGATCGAAGCTTCTACTTTACTTTTTTCTGTAAAATCTATAAATGCTCTCTCTCATAAGATTGAACGATTGTCAGCCGGGCTCTTTTTCCGTCAGCTACAATCTCACCCAAGTACATCGATTCGAGACGTGCTGGTTGCTCTCATTGCACAAATTTTCCGTTCAAGAAACGCAAAGTTTTTGCGAATCCCTCCTAATTTAGCAATGAGCAAAGGGTAAGAATTGCGACTCTTTTTGTTATTTTCCGATACAACCGAAAACAATTTCTAAAATCCCTCATTAAATACTTTTGTAGCTTTGGATCATCTGAACATCAACGTCGTACTGTGCCATACTTCAAACTTGATGAAACTAATGATTCTTCTCATTATTCCGAAAACACTTTTTGAAGGAATTTCTTCTTTTTTATTAACCTACAGCTCATAAAAAACGTCTAGTTGACATACAAAATTGAGTCTTACAAAATATAAAAATATCATTTATAGCCAGCCAATATTGGATCCAGTGCCGCAAAAATTGTAATTTGGTCAACAAAGTTTCAAAAATTGAGCGATCCTAAACAATCGTAAACAAATACTAAGCATTTGCTGCAGGCACACACACACACACACACACACACACACACTTTTAATTGTCTTCACTTACACTAGTGAGAAGAGACATCGAAGAAGCACTGATTAAAAAACCAGCTTGAATACTTCACTTGGACAATTGAACACCAAAAAATTTTTGATGACCTTTTACTCTATGCGCCCCAAGTAGATATTCAAATTAAATCATTCAAACTTCCAGCTTTATACGCTATAACTGGCCTTCTATATTCGACTTGATTCCACAGTTCAGTCTACATGAACGGATATTCGCACCTGGTTTTCATTCTTTACGCAATTGAAACGTGAGTCTGTCGAGCCCATTCGAGTGTCGTATTTTCAAACGCCCAGAATAATCAGAAGAAAAAATCAAAATGGCTGAAGAAGATTCTCTAGCTGAAGGTCGACCATACAAATAAGTCAACATTAGGGTCTACTCCCTTGCGTTCCTGCATGGGGAGGAAGCCGGTATCTATTTCATTTGGCCGTTGAGTGTGTCACGCTTGGTGGTAAAAAACTAACACTTTGGGCGTAATCAACTCGAAGATTAAAGTAGAGAAGGTAAAAGCTATGCTGACAAAAACAGGTACTCCATGGTCATTTATCGTGACCAACCCAAATGATGGATCAAATTTCTGCAGTTTCTTAGGTTTTTTCCTTTCAAGATGGCTCTGTAGCCTATGATTTGCATTTTTACGTCCAATGTAATATGGAATGAAATTTCCAGTTCTCACTAAAACATCCATTAGAAAAGATTTTTTGGTGGACTCGAAATTTATGAGCAACGAAAACTGTATCACGAGAGATTTTTTGTGTTTTCTAAATTGAACTTCATTAGTTGAACTCCGTTTGTGTTTGATCTTATAAAATATGACCAACGATCTACTCATTGGTTTTCATTGTTATAGAACACATGACTGAAGAACTACCAGAGATTGACTATGACAAGGAAATCTTTCCATATGTGTTACAGTGTTTAAAAACAGAAGATCTCTGTGTCAACGCGCATCCTTTGCAACATTGCGTTGTCAACTTCATCAAAATTAAAATTTTTAATTCAAGATAAATTATCGTAAAAGGTCTCAATTTTTCGGCGTTTTCAAATTGGACAATTTAAATATTTGACTAGGATAAGGCTCATCGTTGGCATTTACGCTAGAGAATTTGGTGCTGTTCATTATGTTAAGTTCCAAAAGTGCACTACGGCTAAAGCTCAGGTTGCTGGATGTACCGAAAAGTTGCGTGTAATTTGAGTAACTTTTCTAGAATAAGATTCATCAAGTTCATAGTTCCAATTTTTTACCCTAACAAATTTCTGAGCGCTTTTGATCCGATTGCAACATTTATATAGCAGATTTGGAATGAGTTTGGATGCATTATGGTAATGATTGTTTGGTTGATCTACCACTCGACTTATCTAGCGTTTTCAATCACATAGACAAAAACTTTTCTAATTACATAAGGCCGGTAGTTTTTTCAATCAAATTATGCTCGAAACTGCCCAGCCTCTAGCTTTGAAATACTAATGACGAACAAATTCGTGTCGGTATATCTTCTTGGTTCACGTAACCAATACTCACATCCCGATTTAATTACTTTTAATACAACACCTTTCAGCGAGCTTTCAAACCTTGCTGTTTGGATGTAGTAGTTTAACTTGCACTCAGTCACCAGAGGTGGTTGGTACAAAGTTGAAATGTGGGCTGTTGTAAGGCTTTCAATTTTAACGCTGCTGGAATGTCTCAACAAAAATTTGAATCTTGTTTCTGCTCTTAATTTACGTTCCATTGTTTTTCAACTTTGAAGCGTGTTCGAAATCCTGAACCTATTTGCTCCTTTCTGGCAAACCAATCTCCTTAAAAAAAAGGCCTAGGCGCTTCAAAATAAAACTTAGTGAAAATTAAAAGTCTCGAAGAAAGTTCTTGCTGCAACCGTTCCGTTCACATAGATAACAACGTTGAAAATTGTGATCTTAGGCAACAAAATCAAACGTTTCGCCGTTCTTGTGAAAAACACAAGCGTAACCCGTATGACGCGACCAGCAAAATTCATATGTTAAAACTCGCATTTCGGAGCTTTAGCAGCAATTGCAAAACCATGGCAAAAATATCCGGCTTATATCCACCGAGTTTGATTCTGTGAAGAAAAAGCAAGTGAAGCTCTCTAAAGCTTTTCAAAAGGAATCATGCGTGAATAAGCACTGATCCTGTAGTGACCTGTGAGGACGGCTTCGTTGCTTGTGGCAATTGGCTAACACTGTGAACGCTTTTTCTGCTAAGCGTTAACTATCTTGTCTATGGTTTACGGTTCACTCTTGTTTTGATCTCAAATCTCTTCAAGCAGCTGAGGCAAACTGTTACCAAGTAACTTCCCAAACGTTTCATGTTTTGCTTGCAAATTTATTGAAATTTTTTTGCAATTTTAGTTAACAGGGAGCTAACTCTGGTCTAAATTAATTATTTTTTGCTTTCTTGAACTTAAGTTTGTTGCCGAACGTGTCTGGTTTTCTCCAGCGAAGAGAGAATCGAGAGGTAAGATGAAGTTTATTAAAATACTTTATTAAACCAACCTTGCCAACTACTCAAAAATCCAACAGCGTTGGACAACTTTTTTCCGAGTTACACTTTTGGGTCAGAAAAATGCTACACTCTACTCGAAACAAAATCTACTTGAAAATTTTTCTGTAAACAGGAATTAAAATATGAAAAATATGTACTGGAATAAACCACGCAATAGATTTTTCGCAAGTATCATTAACCACAAAAATAGCAGTTTTTATGTACCCCAAATTTAGCGCAGAACAAAAAAAAACACATTAATGTTTCTCAGACAACAAACAAAAAAATTCAGATTAAATAGTCGTTATGTTTTATGTTTGTTCCACAGAGTTTTCTCCTAGGTTTTACTTACCAGCATAAAAAATCAAATAGCAAGGCGCAGTTCGTACTCTCCCAGGACAACAATTTTACCTGATTCCACCGTTGTTTCCCCTTAGTTTCCCTTTTAGTTTTTTTCCATCGTTACTCCACTGCATCCACATTTACTAATCGGTGAAGTGACCGTGGCAAAATCTATCTTGTCAAACCTTTCCACTCTGTTCACCAAATTTCAGCGAAGGACGCCCCAAACCAGGGCGCAGAAAAAATTGTGGATGTAATTGCGAAATCAATGAAACTCATTTGTTGCCAGCTTCACCAATGCAGGTTGCGAATTTTTCAAATTTTTGGCTTGATTTTTTAGGACTCAACCGATGCTTTTGAAAGTTGGCATTTGGCAAGAAAAAATGTTTAACTTGTAAGAATGTGCATGGATTTTGAAAAATATGTTTAACTTGTAAAAAGTGGAAGTTTCCTGCAGAAGATTGTTCAGTTGTAAGAACGCACAGGTCGAAATGTCAACTTTATAAGAAATTGCAAGCCAATTGACTCACGTGTAAGTATCTCGCGAGTTTTATTCCGGTCAAAATATTTGGTTAATTTAACTTAGCATTCTATCATTTACCGTAAAAAGCGCATGGGAAGTAGTTGCTCAATTTGTATACCATAACACAAAAAGACCTAAGTTGACAAAACAGTTATTTTTTCCAACTTTATCCAATCAGGGGTTCATTTGCAATTCAGTTATCAAAATGCTAGACCTCGACGTACCTATTTATTTGCATTGCATGACTGAACAAACTAGCCAGAACAAAATTTTTTGAAGCCCGATCGATTATTTTTCTGTTGATTGAAACATTCATAGCATGTAACGTTTTATTATTTTTTTCGCTATAGTACAGGCAGAAAGGATATCTTGTACGGAAATGAGTACGGAAGGCAAAGAGAGAATCGAGAGGTAAGATAAAATTTATTGAAAAACTTTATTAAACCAACCTCGCCAACTACTCAAAATTCCAACAGCGTTGGACAACTTTTTTCCGAGTTACACTTTTGGGTCAGAAAAATGCTACACTCTACTCGAAACAAAATCTACTTGAAAATTATTCTGAAAACAGGAATTAAAATATGAATAATATGTACTGGAATAAACCACGCAATAGATTTTTCGCAAGTATCATTAACCACAAAAATAGCAGTTTTTATGTACCCCAAATTTAGCGCAGAACAAAAAACACATTAATGTTTCTCAGACAACAAATAAAAAAATTCAGATTAAATAGTTGCTATGTTTTATGTTTGTTCCACAAAGTTTTCTCCTAGGTTTTACTTACCAGCATAAAAAATCAAATAGCAAGGAGCAGTTCGTACTCTCCCAGGACAACAATTTTACCTGATTCCACCGTTGTTTCCCCTTAATTTCCCTTTTAGTTTTTTTCCATCGTTATTCCACTGCATCCACATTTACCAATCGGTGAAGTGACCGTGGCAAAATCTATTTTGTCAAACTTTTCCACTCTTTTCACGAGATTCCACGAAGGACGCCTTAAACCGGGCAGCAGTAAAAAATTGTGGATGTGATTGCGAAATCAATAAAACTCAATTGTTGCCAGCTTCACCAATACAGGCTGCGAATTTTTCAAATTTTTGGCTTGATTGATTAGGACTTAAGCGATGCTTTTGAAAGTTGGCATTTGGCAAGAAAAAATGGTTAACTTGTAAGAATCTGCATGGATATTGCAAAATATGTTTAATTTGTAAAAAGTGGAAGTTTCCTGCAGACGATTGTGCAGTTGTAAGAACGCACAGGTCGAAATGCTCACTTTATAAGAACTTGCAAGCCAATTGACTCACTTGTAAGTATCTTGCGAGTTTTATTCCGGTCGAGCCAAATGGTTAATTTAACTTAGCATTCTATCATTTACCGTAAAAAGCGCATGGGAAGTAGTTGCTCAATTTGTATACCATAACACAATAAGACCTAAGTTGACAAAACGGTTATTTTTTCCAACTTTATCCAATCAGGGGTTCATTTGCAATTCAGTTATCAAAATGCTAGACCTCGACGCACTTATTTATTTGCATTGCATGACTGAAAAAACTAGCCAGAACAAAATTTTTTGAAGCCCGATCGATTATTTTTCTGTTGATTGAAACATTCATATCATGTAACGTTTTATTATTTTTTTCGCTATAGTACAGGCAGAAAGGATATCTTGTACGGAAATGAGTTACAAATAACTATTTAAGAACATATCATTTGAGCCTAATTTTTAACTTGTAAAAACCGTGTAATTTGAATGGTTAACTTTCAATGGTTAAACTTGTAAATCAAAGGGTGAACTTGTAAGAACTTTGGCGATGCACAGCCTTCTAAAACACTCAGGGTAGGTTCAAGTCCTTACAAGTTAACCATTCGAATTGACCCAGGAGATCTGTTTTTCAGTACAACATGGTGAAAAAATCCCCCATTATGGCAGTGCATCAAAGATTTTTTTGGTTCCAAAGAAAGGCCATACTAAAACTGTATGGCATGAAAAAAGTGGAAACGTTTATTATGCTTGTATAAAATCATAGAAACTCGGGATGCACAAGACCTTTTTTTACCGTTTTTGATTTTAATTCGCTCCTAAACTCTATCTATTCAATTTCACACAGTCTTTATTAGTTTTCTGCCGAATCGTTAGATACAGTGACAAAACGAACAGCTAAGATAAGTTTCATTTGTCCGTTAAAAAGTTTGAAAACAATTTCTGCATCAATATATTTACAACTTATGTTTTCATAATAAACAAATTATGAAGAACATTTGTACATTAATTACATTACAAATATTATTTTATATTCAAATATTTTGAAAGATCTCTCACCAGAACTGAAATTTGTAAATATTTACGTATTATCTATTATAATTTGACTATAGGGCTGGGGAAAAGGGGTCTTTCCCATTATAGCCCCCCCCCCCCCCCCCCAGCTTAGTGGTCAGATAACCTCTAGCCCCCCCAATCATGGTAAATATACCATAATGGGGGGGCTATATTTTCATGGGGGGGCTATAATGGGAAAGACCCGGGAAAAGTAGCGAGGCAAGATAGAGGACACCCCCCCTTGCAAAAGGAGCTATTCTTGAATAGATTAAATGCGCAACTTATTTTCTAATCAGAGACGAGCATTAACTTTCCACTTATGCCCAAAATAATTAGACCTTCGTGCCTTCGTCGGACTATTCTTGTGTTCATTTCCAGACTTTCGTGCGTTCATCATCAGACCTTCGTGCGTTCATGATTAAACTTTTTGCATTTATTCTGAATTTGAATTTGAATTTGATGCGTTACCACAATATTGCTTGGCTTACAGTATAGATAGCCCAACATCATCTTAAACACAATTGTGGACAGCTGCACGGCCTCTCATGCACTGTGGGATGTAATCCCGAAACTGGGGGTCGGTTATCGCAGCGCTGCCACAACATGCGCGAAGCACGCCCACCGACCCACCATACCCCGGGTCAAGATGTCAGCGCCGTTTCAGCGCATCTTTTGTAAGAAATGCTCTGAATGCGCTGAAATTATGTAAGACATGCGCTGAATGCGCTGAAATTTCGAGTTGGCGCTGAAACTTTAAAATTTTAGCGCACTTTCAGCGCATTTCTTACATAATTTCAGTGCATTTTCATCTCATTTCTCGCATAACTTTCAGCACCTTTTCAGCGCATTTCTTACAAAGTTTCAGCACATCTTCAGCGCATTTCTTACATGATTTCAGCGCATTTTCAGCACATTCCTTACATAAGTTTCAGCACATTTTTCAGCGCATTTCTTACATAATTTCAGCGCTTTTGATATCAAACGTTTTATTATTATAAATTCAAATTAAATGGGAAGCATTTCAGTTTTCAATAGCGCAGTGGATTAATTGATAGATGAGACACAATTATCGGGGTTCGAGCCTCGGAGCGAAAGAAAAGAGCTGAACTTTTTGAAATTTCAGCGGATTTCAGCGCATTTCTTACAAAGTTTCAGCACTTTTCAGCGCATATCAGCGCATTGTTATGTAAGGTTTTTGCGCTGAATTTTTTGAAAATTGAGCGCATTTCAGCGCATTTCTTACATAATTTTTGGAAATTTTCTCGACCCGGGACTGGATAATTTTGGCCCTGGGTAAAAAGTTAAAATAATTCAGAACAATTTCAGGTGAGAGATAGAAATCGGGCAAATTTTTGGTCCCAGATAAGAGTAAATATCGTGTCTAGGGTTTCCATCAATCTTCAAATGCTTCAGCGGTCCTGAGAGATGTAAGAGGTAGCTGCATCTCATGAAATCCTCATACACAGAACTGTTCACATCGGAACCGAACAGTTTCGGAGATGGTGGACGTAACCGAGGCATATAAATACGAAATACGAATGATGGGAAGATTTTAAAATGGGGGGCTGAAATATAAACATTTCAATCAATTTAGTTATTAGAAGAATTAATAAAAATTATTTAGAGTTAATAGAAATGTTTAAAAATAGCTATGATTGTCTCATATTTTCTGCAAATTTCTAACAATCAAGACAAACCAAAACTTGCTTATGAGGTTGAATTTCTTTGTCGTTTGGATGTGTTATAACTGAGCTTAGCAATTAGAATTGTATTAGTGTGGCGAATACGTTGTCTTAGAATTATAAGGGAATCGCGGAGCGAATCCGTAGTTTCGTGAAAGTTAATATTTTTACTTAGTGGAATCGCAGTGCGAATCCGAACTAGAATTTGTTTCTGAGAATGAAAAGCGTTTACACCGGTAACTTGAATTCAGAATGTTTAATCGGGATTATCATTACTTTTAATAAATTACGGTGAACAAAATTTGAAATATTTTAGTAGACTAGCGGGAACATCTTTATACGTGAATAGTAAAAAGTCATTTTAACCTTAGTTGAAATATGTATGATATAAATTATAGAATAGAGGGTAATTTATAGTTTAGTACACATAGGGATTTAAGGATTTCGATATATATATATATATATATATATATATATATCTAAATATATATATATATATATATATATATATATATATAGGTATTCATATGTATCACATTTCCCCATGACAAGAAAATTTTTAATTGTTCCGACCCTCTTGAGGGGGGAGGAACTATATACTCAACTGGGTTTTCTTTTTTTGTTCAGTGAATTTTCGCCGCTCGATATATTCATCGTAGAGAGTTGAGACTGGTATCATTAGAAAGCTCGTCCAGCGTAGAATATGGAATTAAAAAGATTTTTTTAATTTTCGTTTTCTACAGGGAGTTATCGAGGCTTAAACTTCTGAGAAAAGAAGAGTGAATTCACGTTGTTTTTATTCACATTTTCCGGAATTTTTGCCTAAATTTTCGTCAATTTTGCTAAAATTTGTTATAATTTTTAAGAATAGTGTCGTTGATTTCATTTTTGAAGACGAACAAGCATTTTTGATTGTTTTGATTTAATTTTTTGGTCAAAAAATCTGGATAAACATTTCAAAATTTAGCCTTTTTCATCAACAACAGCACGAAATAAGCTACTTTAGTCCACTTTGATTAAATTTGCCTACAGTACACCCCCAAACAACACTCATACAATCTTTGTAGACTCAGAGGGGGGCTATTTCTACTTCAGAGTCCGCAGAGAGTGCCTTGTAGTTAAAACTTTGCCGTTTTTTGCTAACTTTACTCGTTGATTATCAAAAATGCAAAATTTATTTTGAGTTTCAACTCAGAAATTATCTATATCTACAACATTTGAAAAATCAATTGTTCTTAACGGACAATAAGTATTAACAGGGGTAGTTTTGGGCCATTCTTGGACTGTTACAATCCAAAAAAAATCGGGTTGTAATCAGTCGGTCTTTTTTTTTAAAAAAAGACTTTTTTTTAATAATAAAGAACAGAACATATCAAATCAAAGCTCAGAAGTGATAGGTCCAACCAATTCGCTTGCGAAACAGCTCCAGGCTAATTCATTTAGTTTTTTAATTGAAAGTTTATGGTCGTTTTTTTTAAAAAATAATTGACTTTTCAATAAATAATGGCTTAATTAACTTTTCCTCTATTTTTTTCTTAATTTGTTCAACTTCCAGCTTAGTGTCAGCAAAAAAAGACTGCTTCTTCTTTCTACTGAGTTAACATTTATTCTCGGTTGCAGTTTTAAGCCTGAAATTATTGTTTTCTGGCTTTGATACTACAAGATTTTAGATTTTTGTTTGTTTTGATATTTGCCAGTTTTTCATGTTTTCTAATTTTCTCACATTATCACATTATTGACAGTTCTCATGTCACCTTATTAGCGTTCAAATTAAAACACAATTGAACATATTAAAATCTTGAAAGATATAAATCATCGTTTTAATGGCCTCGACGCCTCTTTCTTGAAGAAATCAATTGAATTTTTTAATTTTGTCTTAACTGTCATCTATACTTTGTCGTTTCGGTCGTATGAAATTTCCTGTTTAGTGATCGCTTTCATTGGCTTTTCATGGAAGAATAGAAAAACCGATATTCTGATATTAGCAGATAGCTGATGGCTTTTATGACTTTCAAACCCATCGTTTTCCAAAATTAAAAAATAACTTTTTTAACTTCGCAATTTTGTTCTTTTTATGTTTCTTTTTGTTACCTAATCTCGTTAGTTGATTACAGGTCAAATATGACATTATGGGTGTCAAGGGAATAAAAGGGATTAGTGTCCAAAAATCTTTTTTTTAAAGATTTTGTTATGACCTTACTGGCATCGACACCGCTTTTTCACAAAAAAAATTAAATTAATTTGATTTTTGTCATATTTGACGTTCTTTTTGTAGATGCAAGAAATATTCTGGATAATTACAGGTCTCGAGGGCTTTTTTTTGAATAAAGAACCCTATTTAAATAGCTCTTTTTGTTATTAATGCCTTTCATGACATTAAATGTAATTTTGTTTCGAAAAAAAATTACATACTTTAGCACTTCGCTTTTTTTGTCTGCTTGTTACCTAGTCCTACTAATGAATAGCTACGTACTAAATTATAGCTGTTTGAAGAAGGCGCAATCAAATGTATTTTTAGTGCCAAAAATTGGCTTGACGGTTTTGACAGCGTTTTCTGGCAAGTTTCAATTGAAATTTTGTTTGTTCTTTGATGTTCTTTTTAGCCGCTTTAAAAAATGAATAAGGTCAGGTCCTAATGCCCTTCTATAGAAGCAGTGGTAATCGCAAATTTGTGGTAATATTAATTTATTCCTAATGGTATTTATTACTTTGAAGTTAATTGTTTCAAAAAAATAAGTTAATTTTTTTTACTTTTCTGTTTTTGTTCTTTTTTGTATAATTGTTACCCAACCTTTCTATGGACTGGTCGCATATGTTTTCTGGTGATTTTTAAGTTATTTTTGTTTAGTTTCAGGTTTATCTGACGGTATGTTGACTTTGTTATTAAATTTAGTTTTTAAGAGGGACATAAATTTTTTGATATAATTAATGTTTGTTGTTGTTGTTGTTTGATTTTGCTGTTCGTTTTGACTCGCTTTCTTAATATTGACATATTACAGCAATCTAATGCATCAATTTTTACTCCACTGAGTTATTTGTTTTGGAGGTTATCTTATCGTTCATACAGAATTTTTTGAAAAAGACTTGGGCTTTTTTGGGATTCGCAAAAAATAATTTTTGGGTTTTTCTATCTGTTCCTCATTTGGTCGCCCATCCACAAAATTGTGGATGGGCGGGGTCGGAACCTTATGTGCCATTGCACATTACCGAGCCGCCTTGTTGTATTTACAATTTTAAAATCAAAACAAAGAAGTGGAAATTGAATGAACATAACGAAATTGTGACTGGAAACAGGCCACGAATGTTATTTTTAAAGAACGAAAAGAACTTGAAAGGCAATTGTAGCACATGGAGTGAGAAAACCCCACTAAATTTTGGATTCGCGGAACGAATACTTTATAGAATTGTGAGCACGGAAATGAATCAGATTTGAATGAATAAATTAAATGCACATACACAAGAAAAATGGTTTCGCGGGGCGAATACATTTACAATTTGTGAATTATAAATTGAGCAACAGTTGAAATAAATGAAATTTACCACACATACAATGAAAGTTGGATTCGCAAATCGAATACATGAAATAAATAAGATAATGTAGTTTAAAAGAGTTTGCAGAGTTTTAAGAGTTTACTAAATTTCATTCTCAGCATCCCAAACTGACAACTCCCGTTCTTGTTCGTACTCATAATACCTGATCCGGGAATCAGGTGGCGAAGTTTTCCCTATCTGAATATCGGGCCCGGGTGGGGATGGAATTCTTGACTGTTCACCGTCCTGGATTAGTGCCAATACTGAATTTTCAGTCGCTGAGCTTTTCTTCTCCTTTTTCGTCTTTCACTTCTTTGGTTTTGCCGAGCCAGTTGAGGCCAAAGAACTGGTCGGGGAGATGTCTGCGTATGTGAAACCGTAGAATTGAGTCCGTTTTCGTTTGCGACCTTCATTTTGTTCTGAAGGGTTGGAAGGCACAGACGATTCCTGTCGATCTTGTGATGTAGGCATTGGCGGAGCGGTAACTATTGAAATTATCGGCTGCTCAGAAGTCGTTGCATTAGCTTTTGGTTCGTTTAGGGAAGCTGTGTTGCGACGACGTTTAGGTTTGCGGACTGTCAGGGCGCGTGAAACATTCGAATTGACCGAAGAGACGACAGAAGTGGTATCGCGATGACGGTGACGAATTTTGATCTCTCCCCTCTTTTGTTTCTTCAAATCGTTACTATGCTTTGCGATTTTTGTCTCCGTAGTTTGTTCGTATGGTGCAGGGCGTCGTTGCGCATACGTCCATAAATTTGTTGATCTTTCGGTTTTGGTACCGAACTTTGCTAGGTCACTGTCACGAACTTTCACGGGAGATCGTCCTGGTTCATTAATCATGGTTGTTGTAGGAGAGGATTTTGTCACAAAAGATCCAGCTTGCAAAACTTCATAGAGGCCAGCGAGTTGGCGTTTCGCTCTCTTTTTGTTAGGTAGCTTCCTAGCCAGTTTGACATTGAGTGATTTTTCTGTTCGAGGAATGGGGTCCGTGAGTTTGGGATGAATTATGAAACGCGATTCCTTGTTGTCTGAATTGCGATAGCGGCGGTCTGCACCCTGCTGTGCCCTACACATGTTTTCCTCAATGTCCAGGCCACTTCTTTCGGGGTTGACCCATCCAGCTTTGTCCAAGAATTCGTCTGCAGGAACTGTATCGGCATCGATTTTGGAGATTAGGTCAGGAAAATCAGTTGCAATTTGCTTTTTGATTGGACAGTATTCTTGATCTACCTGATTAACTGTCTATTGATTATTAGATTGTTGAATAGAAAGGCCGAGAGCAGGAAATAAATCTCTACCCAATAGAAGACGGTCACTACTTGAACTTCTATTGGATTCGCGTACCAATTGTTGCTTTGAATTGACGTTTGGAGGATGCCTAGCGTTTGAATGGGTTCGTTAGAGAAAGTTTTCAATTGTTTGGGATTCGCTTCGCGTATCCGTTTCGAATTTGGATCTTGGGAACCGATTGAATCTGCCAATGACTCGTTTATTATTGTACATACGCTACCCGAATCCACCAGAACATTTGTTGCTGTGTTTCCGAACACTACAGGGAGGTTGAATGCTTCTACAGAAGTTGTGAAATCTGCCGAAGATACCGCAGCTACACAATTATCTTCATCTGATGAGTAGTTTGATTCCAAATCGGGATCAAAATCAGCCGAAATTTGATTAACATCTTCAGTTTGATCATCTTTTTCAACATTATTAACCCTTGGCTTCGGTTTTGGCTAGGAGTTGGGATCTTCAGGTTTTCGACAAACCTTTGCAAAGAGGTTTTCAATACCGCAGTTATTGCATTTCATTCCACGTGCTGGACATATATTGCGGTGTTCTGGGGTCCAACTCATTCCACAAAAGTGACAAGTTGTGGGCTTTTTCCGTGCAGTGGTATTCATAGTGGAAAAAGGGGTAGCATTCGCGATGCGCATCCGTTGTACTTGATTAACTGTTGAATTGAGTTCAGTTTTGTTTGCGTTCATTTTAAGTTGATTGAGAGTTTCCATTTCAATGTTGATTGCTATTGCTAAAGCTTTATCAGGTTCTACCGTCTCTTTTGGATTTCTTGGTTTTGCATGTTTGCGATGAAAACGTCTCTGATAATTGTATCCCCCTTTTCTCCCAGATTACAATTCTCGGAGAGTTCTTTAAGATTACCGTAGAATTTCTCAATCGGTTCCCCTTTTTGCTGTTTTCGTGTCAGAAGGAAATATCGGTCGAAAGTTATATTATGGATTCGAATAAATGTTTTATTCAGAACATCCCAAAGATTTCTTGTTGAAATTTCGTCTAGGTTAACAGTCGAGTTCTTAGAATTGAATACTCGTCGCCCTTCCGTTCCCAAACTCAAGTACATCAATGAAGATGCTTTTCGATCACAAAGTTGCCACGGTTTATCTCCGCATAGAATGCCTACACGCAACACGTTGGCAATGATTTTTCCACGCAGTCTTTGCTTGTTCATTACGAGTGCGTCGATCTCGTTCAGATTGTGCTGTAGGATTTTCGACTGCACCTTCATATGCTGGTTCGGGCGGCAGAATGACATGCTCTGGAGGGTTGGCCAAAAGAAGGTCCACTACAATTTCTTCGCGAGCAAGAGCTGCGAGTTTGAGTTGCGTCCTCCAGTATTCCCATCGAAGTGGGGGCTCTAGAGTTGCCTTTTCCCAAAAGTGCTGAATTCCGAGTGGAGATTTGCCGCTGTCCTTTAATGCTGACTGCGCCATGTTATAACTGAGCTTAGCAATTAGAATTGTATTAGTGTGGCGAATACGTTGTCTTAGAATTATAAGGGAATCGCGGAGCGAATCCATAGTTTCGTGAAAGTTATTATATATACTTAGTGGAATCGCAGTGCGAATCCGAACTAGAATTTGTTTCTGAGAATGAAAAGCGTTTACAACGGTAACTTGAATTCAAAATGTTTATCCATTGCATCGTAAGAATTATGGGATCTATTCTGTTTCGCCCCCAGTGTTTTTTTATGACCCCCAGTTACAAGTTATATGTTGTTATATAGCACTTTAAAAAGTAAGAAAAGAGCACGTGCGCCTGGGGGTCGTAAAAAATTTATGCTCACTAAGCTGGGGGGGGGGGGGTTAGACAGAATAGATTCCAATTCTGTTCTACTAATTTACCGTAATATTTTTCACGACTCGAAGGGGCATTTTGGTTTTCTGTTTTTTGAAGTGAGCGACCAAAGGAACCGGAAGCTCAGGTTGTGAATGAGGTTTGAAAAAATTATTTCAGTGATCGAATTCGGAGAGCGGAGAAAAAAGGGATTTGATATATTGTTCATGCCCTCTTTTGAAAGAGAACAAAAAATGCAAGCGTGAAAAATTTTTAGCTAGGAGAGAGAGCTATTTCTTCACGTGCTTCTTTTTGAAGCATGACATGCCCCTTCCTAAACAATTTTTCAGTCAGAATTTGAATGCTTAGCTTTTGTGCTATGTTTTCCAGTGGGATTTCAAGCGGAAC
>NW_027453473.1:2500-15380 GCF_964194025.1 Convolutriloba macropyga | reverse complement strand
TATTTAGGATAAGTTTATCTTTTTTGCAATTTTTTTGTGACTGAAATGATTGGTGATCTCTGTGACGTCGAAGTAGTAAAGGGGAGAGGATCTGCCTGTCGTTTTACTTTGTGTCCAGATTGCTAATGTAAAGTTGGAAAATATTGTCTCAACAAACTTTATTTTTTCAATAATTTGATTTTAAGATTTCAAACGCTTACTGAAAGTTCCTTACTAGGCATTGCGTGGCCTAGTCTTGTTTTGTTTCCTCTTTTTTCTTTTGGAGACAATAACAACAGAACTAAACGACAAAATAGTAGAATATCAGCCAAGTTTAGCAATTTTTCGGACTATTTTTTGCTTTAGTTTGGGGAAAATTGATTTTGTTAGCTAATAGTTCTCTTTTTTTTGCTTGTGGGTTGTATTTTTTATTTATGACCCTTACTATGAAAATGTTTGAGACAAGAGAAATTATTTAGCAATTTTCTTAGTCGATCTGTCTAATTTTTTGTTGCCCATATAAAGAAAATGCACTTTTTGCTAGTTTTCATTTAACTGCTTCTCAATGGTTTAAGTAACCTAATTGATTGTACAGCTTTAATGTCGACAAAAAACGACAAAATTAGTTTGGTTTTTGATTTTTTAAAAAAAATTTTCGTTTTTTAAATTTGGAAATAAGAAATTTGTAGAAAGGAGTAAGTTTGTTTACTATCTCATTTTCTCGTTTTCAATTGCTTATAATCGGCTTTGATGACTCACCCTAATCTTGCAAAAGTTATAACTCAAAACACAACATTTTCACTGTATTCTTTTTTTGACAAAATGCTTTTGTAAGTCTGGTTTGTTATCAATTATTCGCGTCTCTTTCGATAGCGTCTTAATAATAACATTTTGAAAAATTTTTGTTCTCATTGACAAATTTAAATAAATCTTTCTTTCTTTGAAAATTGGTGATTAGTTTAATTTCGGAAGTTCTTTCAAGTGGTTTTAGGGTTTACGATATCCTTCAAAGCGAACACGGGACGTAAAATCAACAAGGAAACAACTCGTTTCCAATGTAAACAAATCACGATGCTTCAATCAGGCCGAATCACAAACACGTGAAAACAATTTAATTCCGAATGGAGAGAGAAAATGCCAAATTAGCCAATTGTCACAACATCCGAATTGCAGGACTTCCCGCTTCTAAGACAGGTATTACTCAATCATTATGTAATCATCTCCTTAGTTACGTAATCAAATTACGCACTAGTTAAGTATTATCTAATGTATACGCATATGATCAGTATAAACGTGCGTTAATTAGAAATTGTCATTTTATTGAACAGCAGACCGGCAATTTTCACTCTAAGAAGAATTTGAACAGCTTTATTGACACTTTTGATTAATTAAATCACTTTGAAAAGGTGTAATAAATAAATACAATATATTAATCGCACTTCTTAAAGGATTAGATAATAAAGCGACAAAGATGCGCTGCTGTAAAATCAACCAATAGAAATACAGCAAATGTGTTCAGCTGCTGCAATCTGATTGGCTGAGAAGATAAGATTCCCTGATGTTGTAAATAGTCTCTCTATTTCATCAATCAAATTTTCTTAACTGCCAAGAAAAGGTGATAACTATTATCACTTAAACTAGATATAATTTTGGCGTTAACTTCAATCCTATTCAATTGTTTTTCTTAATCACTTTACAAAAAAAATTGTCAATACAGAAGCTTAATATCAAAAATAGACAAATTCATCGTTTTAAGGGCTAGGAAACAAAAATTTTCCCCATTTTCCCACCAAATTTTACATTACTTGCTGCCTTTTGTTCATGACTTGACAAAAATTGGAGACTGAAGAATTATTAATCGGTTGACTTCGTGATTAAACCTTTTCGTTCATGTTAAAAGCTGAAAAATGTTAAGTAGTCAGCTAAATTTAACCAATTCCCTGCAAACGTTGCAGCGAACCCATTTCGGAATTAACGAACTTCTGGGCCTCGATTCCTCAACCACCCAAAACTTACTAGCCCAACAACAACAACGAATTGCAACCCATCAACTCGGGTCTTCAACACCTGCCGAAAATTCCTCTTATACCCAACTTGCAACCCAACAGTCGTGTGCCCAAACGACGACCCAAACCCCTGAGCAGCTCTTCGATTCTTTCAGTTCTCCGACGTTTGCGGGTCCTGGGAGCTATTTGTCGGCAGCGAACCGGCTCCATCAGTCGAATGGAGCTTCCCAGTACCTGGCCAGTGGGCTGTATGGAAAATCCGGAGGATTGCCAATTTTTTCATCAAATGTCGCGACACAACCTTGTAAGTCGACTTCAGTGATTTTGAACCATGAAATGCTATTTTTTAAAACAAAATTTGCTTAAAGATTTTAGAACTTTCAATAGAACAATGGCGAGAAAATATCAAAATTATTGTTTTTTAAGTTTTGAAATGACAATTTTTTTGCAGACTTTCGGCCTATAATGCACGTGATTTTTGTATCGATTGCAAACATGTTCAAAATTTTGGAGATTTTTAATTAGATGAAACGTTTTGTCGATCAGTTTAGCTTAAAAAGAGTCAGAATTCAAGCAAAGTTCCAAAAACTGCAAACCAGAACTAATAAACAAAATTTTCATTTATGGAAGTCATAGCTTTCAAACAGAATTATTTTTGGTAAAAAAATGAAAATTTGAGAAGGTAAGTAATTAAAAAATGAAATGTAAATAATGCAAAATAAAAAAAAATACAGAGAAAATTCAAATTATAATTTATTTTTTATTTATTTTTCAGTTCCTTCTCTTTCGACAACGCTATCGGCCGACCCTACTTCAGCGACAGCCCCCCACCCCATCAACCTGTTCGCCCACCCTCCCCCTCCCCTCCCCACTCTAGCAACCGTCCAATCACAACAGTCTACACAGCAACAACAGGTGCTCTCTGACGTCACAACTTCGACAGGGTGTTCCGCACTGACCTCAAATGGTAATCCGCAAGGTTCACCTCTTGTTGGAATCGCCACATCTGCTCAAGGTTAGAAAAAGCAAAAAAAACTTTTGAAAAATTACAGAAAATTTTTGGTTGAAAAATTGGATTCTTTCCCGTTCTCAGTTTAAAAAATGTGTAAATTCAATTAATAATTTAATCAAAATGGCGAAGACGTCATTGATTGTTATTAAAAAAGATCTCGGCATCTAGGTTTGTTGTTGTTGTTGTTAACTTACTAATTTATGCAAAAAACTGCAAAAAAATCAATATTTTTTATTTTTTCTTCAAAGCGCTTTTCATTTATGTCGTTAGAAAAAGGACAGAATTTGTTTGTTGCAATATTCATAACTCGTTGATTATTTCCCACCGTCTAACTCAAAAGCCTGTCTTTCAAGATTCTTGCAAATAACGTTTATATCGCAAAATTCAAGATCCGACTTGTTATCTAGCAAAAACAATATAATCACCCGATTATGAAAGGGTAGTTAATTTGAAATGATAATCGCCTGATTATGACCGAGGTTATTATAATCCTTAACTTTGTAATAACTTTTTTTAGGTCAACCACAGGTTTCGATGGCACAGTCTTTAGCCCTGCCACACATGAACAAAGAAGCAATACAACAAGCTATTTCATCATCAGCCGTCGCAGCCGGAATGACATTCGAATCGCTAATGGCTGCGGGGGCCGCGGGGGGTACCGGGCCAGTTGCGGGGTGCTACCCCGCCCACCCCAGTGCCTCGTCACTCTTGGCTGGTACTATGATTGGTGGGCATCCGGGTGCTATGGCCGGAATGACGGCCGGGGGAGCTCTGTCAATATTGGGCAAAAAGAAAAAGAAACGGAGGCGACACAGGTAATATTTTTTTAAATAAATTTATGACGAAAATTTTGGTCGAGTTTTTTACCTTTTAGTAAATAAAATTCTAAGAATATCTTGGATATATATTAAAATCAATGTTTTCCAATGAAAAAATGAAGACTTATATCGATAAAAAAATATATCGATAAGATTTATATTTTAGAAAAGTAAAAATACTTTATCATTTATGATACAACTAAGATTTTGAAACAGTTTTGTTCTACTCACATTTTCAGGGGTAAATTTCTTCTTTCATAATTAGGTAAAAAATTTGGCGAGATTTAAATTTCAAAATGCGTTCCATTTTACAAAATGACAAAATGATTGTAGAACCGCAAAAATACACTTTAACTGTACATACTGACTTGTTACTGAAAAGTGCTTATTCAGAGCTCCCAAATGACCCGTAGTCATAATTTATTCAACCCTTTACTCTGTTTCAGAACTGAATTTCCTTATTTACAGTGATTATTTCCTGTCGCAGTGCTGAAATTTTCTGGTCTGTGAGTGATTCAATATGTTTTCAGAACTGAACTTAATAATTTACAGTCACAATTTGCTGATTCAGAGCGGAACCTCTATGAAGTATGAAATTAAAACTTTCTAACGATGATAATTTGCTCAATCAGTTCTGAAATATTCTGAGACTGAAATTTGTCCGAAATTTTTTTTTTTTATAATATTTCATTTTTTCAGGACTATCTTTACCAGCTACCAGATTGAAGAACTGGAAAAGGCTTTTGCAGACGCTCACTATCCCGATGTATATGCGAGAGAAATGCTATCACTCAAAACCGATTTAGCCGAAGATAGAATACAGGTGAGGATGATTATTAGACTCTCAAATTTGTCATTAATAGTTACAGTAATAATCTCAAGCATTAATAAAGATTTTCCTCAAAAAAATACAACAGTACCAAAGTACTTTTAATCTTAGACCATTTACTCTTTATTTACTTATTCTCGTTGAGAAAAAGACTAAACAACAGAAACAACTCTTAATTGTTCCAATAATAGTGAAATCATAACCATTATCATTTGTAGTGTAATTGGTTAAACTTTCCTTCTTAACCTCCCTTTAAACTAATTTGCGCATCAAGCCTGTTTATGATTTTTTTTGCAATTCTGTGTTGAGTGAGCAACGCCTCAATTTTTCAAAACTTCAATTTTTTGCCAAAAAAATGCTGAAAACAGCAGGCTAAGTGTCCTCATTTCTCCGTATAGCTGCAATCAAATTTTTTCCTGACCCTAGCCGAGACCGGATGGCTATCTTGCAAGAATCTGCTAGGTTCTGACAGATAGATAGTTATCTTCCAACCTCTGACAGAAAATGATAATCTTGCAAGATCCCACCAGAAAATGGCTTATCTTGCAAAATCTTCTAGAAAAAGATTATTTATTAAATTCTGCCATAAGAATGGCGATTTTGCTGGATTGTGGCAGAAAAATGATCATCGTGCAAGATTCTGATAAAATGAAAGAGTTTGTTTCGTTTGAGCTGCATTTCAATTGGTTGATAATATCAAATCTGCTCAAATTAGTTAACCAGGAAATTATTTCCTGTGCAGTTGCCTTGTTGATCTGATAAAAGATCCAGGAAAAATTTGAAAAAAATTGACAAAAATTTTTTTGAGATGATAGTTAACCAAATTTTATTTTCCAAATTTTCATGTGTCGTTGCACGTAGAGTTCATTGCAGGTAGAGTACACGGCATACCTATTGTGCCTCATGAAATTATATTTTCAAGGCATTTTTCTTTATTGCATCAGTTTTTCGAATATGAAGAGAGGTAATTTGATTATTGCAAGAATACATAACAAGCTCAATTTACAAAACATTTCTTCCTATAGGAGTCTTTGAGAAAAATGGTTATCTTGTGTTAATCTGGCAGAAAAAAAAGTTATCTTCTATGAATCAGGTAGAAAAATGTTTATCATGCAGGAATCTGGCAGAAAAATTGTTATCTAGTTGGAATCTGGTAGAAAAATGGTTATCTTGTTGGAATCTAGCAGAAAAGTGGTTATCTTGTAGGATTCTACAAGAAACTTCGACCAGAAGATTCAAAATTTTGCAAGAATCTGCTAGATTCCTACAAGATAACCATCCATTCTCGACTAGGGGAGCCAGCGAGTACTAAGTTTTACTTAAATTTTCAATATGGCAGGATTGTTAGTTTTGGTTCCTCAGTGATCAAACAACTTATAAATTTGCAGTTTTCAATGAAATATCCATTAAGCGCACGATTCTCGCAAGATCTCGAATCTCCACTTTCAGTATTCTTGCGTTTACGAAATCTTTTATAAAGAATTAATAATACTACAAACAGCACGAATGTGTCAAAAAATCAAGTCCATAGGAATATTGTTAATTATTTGAGTTTTTTTTCAGTATCATTTTTTTTTGGTTTTTTCCCTTTTTCATTCCTTGCTCGAGACCAAGTAACATAGACATCTTTCGGCTGAAATTTTTTAAATCACTGTTTCGATTTCCATTTCGTCTTTTAGATCGTCAAATTTGAAGTTTTTGACTTTTTTTTCAGAATGAGTTGCTGAAAATCTGATGAAAATTGACATTTCGATGGACATGTCTCAAATTATTATACTGATTAAAATTTTTAATGAGCTCTGATTATTTCTCAAATTGACCCTACAATTGAATAACAATTAATCACAATTTTTTCTCTGTTGAAAATGATAAAATCGCATTCAAATGTTAATTAAATCGAAATTGAAATCAATTGACCACTGTAAACATGATACTAACGTATCAATTAGGATAAATTACACGACCATTTACCAGGAAAATTTCATTCATTAATTACGGAAATTGCAAATACGTTGTTTTTAAAGGATGCTTATTGTTTACTTTTTTGTTTTTGCAACCTTCTAATTAAACCGTGGAAGTTATGCCTCTTAAAAACACCTTGATTGCCCCCTTTTCACTGTTATTTTCACGACAACAAACCAGTTATTATAACTAGTTATAACTTAGCTATAACTGAACAAAATGTGGTTTTCCTTCCCCCGCTATTCATTTATTCTAAATTCAATCTAGGTTCCCTAAATTTGAAGTACAATTTTACGTCACTTTTGCATTTTTCCACATTATTTTCCACAATTTGTTCATAATTGTATTACGCTTTAATTCCAATTGAAATCATCTTTTGACAAGAAAGTGTAAGTATAAGTGTCTGAAAAAATATCACTAAATCAGCTAACGATTCCTTACTCCACAATTCAAAGGCCCCCTTCAAGCTATCTCTTAAGACTAATTAAAAACAATAACAGTTGTTTATTCTCGCACGTACTTGTAAACAACATAGAGCTATGTAGATAAACACAAATAGCTACTTGCTAGATTCCTTAGCTTGCTTTTCCCTTTTATTTGTGGAAAAACGACTAATTAAAAACCAATAAATACCTTTAAAATTTCACGCATATTTATACTACGTGTTGAGCAAATAGTACTAATCAGTGAGGAAAAATGAAATATCAAAGATTTTGTAATCAATGCTGAAAATGTCACTTGAAAAATTCACAAAAACTACTTGAAAAAATGAGAGCTGTTCTATTGATTGGCAATTAATTTTCCACTTTTGAAAATTCCAGCATTTTGTCAATTTTCAGCAAATATCAAGTTTAATTATCGATCGTGTTTTTGCAATCATGTTGTTATTGTTGTTTTCTTTTCAGGTGTGGTTTCAAAACAGGCGCGCAAAATGGAGGAAAAAGGAGAAAACTTGGGGGAGGGCGAGTATTATGGCTGAATATGGGTTATACGGGGCTATGGTCCGGCATTCGCTCCCGTTACCCGAAGCCATTTTGGACAGCGCCGGGAAACTCGACCAGGAAGATGTGAAAAACTCGGTAGCTCCCTGGCTTTTAGGGATGCACCGAAAGTCCCTCGAAGCTCAGGAAGCGCTTAAAAAAGAGGAGGACGATTTGATTGTGAGTTCCGATGACGATGATGACGACCTTGACGACGTTGAAAGTCGAAACAGTAAAATTTCATCAGCCAAAAACGAAATTGAGAAACTTCACGACAAGCTAAAATTAGCCAATCAGAGTCAAACTAGAAGCTCTTTAACCTCATAATTGGTGTACAAATAAACCGATATGTATATAGTTTACAACTGGTTTTGTTTCATCAAAACTTTTATTTGACCTCAAACAGATAACAAACATTTTGAATACTTGTGTATTATAATAACCGACAGAAAATTTTGTAAAATTTTATAAATTTTTATCCCTTCAGAGTATTTATTTTGTCAAATTTGTTTCCTTCATTGTGGTAAAAATTAGTTATTGATAAAAAAATCTTTTTTTTTCATGCAAGATTCGAACTGGTCAATGTGAAGCGGTTATTTAAGCGCTGGCGGCTGTCATAAGCTTACTTAGTTTCCAGACATATATTTTCGTGCCAGTTTATGAAACAGTAAAAAAATGTCTAATACATCTGTCCGATGACACATCTATCTATTGCATTTTGTGCGTTCAATTAGCCTAAGTTCGACATAGCTTAATTCTAGATTCTATATTTCACTGCATGAGGCTGTGTCTCAGCAGTTTGTGGAGTTCGATATGAATCTATCGCAACCAAACGTGGTATAAGTTTCCCCCGAGGAAAAATACATTTTTCTCTTTCGGTTAAATGCGATTTCTGAGCATGTTTATGTTTATGTTCATTGTGCATTTAAAAGTTAGAAAACTTGCTGAGTGTAATATGGAGCAATCAATCAATCAGAAAAGTTTTAACCTTTTCACAATTCTGATTGGCCTACAATAAAATTTCTGTATTTTGATGTCCGCCATTTTCACTAGCGCGTACTATTAAGATACAAAGGAGAACCGGACAAAATGGACAGGAACACAAACTCCAGCGCATACAAAATAGGTCACTCATGAAAATGGCAGACGTATTAAAACATAAAAGTTTTATTGATAGGAAAATAGACCGATGAAACATTGTCGTAGCCCGCGAGACATGGTCAAAAGCGGCAAAATTTAGAATCTGAAATTTGCCTTAGTTGAATTTATGTCAATAGAACGCACAAATTGAAGTGCTTCGCATTTCTCGACCAATCACGCTTGTAAAATTTCTGAATTTTTGTTCGTCTGTTCGTTAAGACGTCAGCCTAACACTAACTTGACACACCTAAAATTGGTCTAAAGTAATACCCCTATATTAATAATCCATCCAAAAAAACATGTTTTAGATATTTCCTAAATTCCCAAAATCTGATAAGACGAATTTCAATAGCACACTTCAACACCTGCGTCTAAAATATTCACGCATGCCTCATTTACGCCAAAAGTCACCTTTTCCGGAAAGCTCATTTTTAATTTGCGACTGGTCTTTTAACGGATAAACAAACAATTGATCAAATCTGTCTACCATCTTGATATATAGTTTCCATTTAGAATTAGCCATTGAAAACAGTTGCGCTTATCAACCAAAAGTTTAAATACTTGAATGAAAGTTGCTTATAGAATTTTACAAATATGACATTTATACACTAAGCGTGAAGAAAACAAGGCGTCTCGCTAATGTGCGTCGCACATGATGTTCCGACCCGAGCTCATCTACAATTTTGACTTAATTGTCAACCAAATGAAGAAAAAACAAAAATAGATGTTAGAGTTTAAAACAATCGTTACACAACATATCTACTAATTGAATTACATAATTATTGAATTGCATAATTAATGAGGCCATGCGTCATTACAGCGCCAACGAGATCTGACATTGAAGAGACTACGAGACAAAAAAAAACAAACAACAAAATTAGCAAAAACAAAAATTTCACGGCAAAAACTGAATATCAAAATTTAAAAGCACCTAGTAACAACGTCAAAATGCAGTCTGATAAACCCTTAACTAAACAAATTTGCTTTTTCCTAATTATACAGCAGATGGAAATTTTTCTTAATGAGACTGGGTAACAAGTCGACAAAGAGAACGAAAAGTGAGGCGTAACCTAAAAAAATTGATCAACATTTTTTACACCAAAAAATTCCAAAAATCTTAAAAATCAGTAGCTTTTAACTAAATAATCCTGAATAAAATACTAAAAACTCATAACAAAACCGAAAGGACTTATCTTTGGTTAGATTAAGCCATAGAAGCGAACTAAAGAAACTCAAAAAATTACAAACGATTTGCGAAAACACAAACTATTGCTACCACTAAAGTCATTAGCTATCATCTGAATATTACCTATTTTTAATTCAATTGTTTGATTTTACTGATTCAACTGAAGGATTTAAACTGAGAGATTAAAAAAGTTTACTTGTGTCACATTTGAAAACCATTGGGATCTGTTATTACGCGATTGTTCTGCAAGAAGAGGAAGAGAAACACAAAAATTGGCCACTCAATAAACTTTCAGGAAAACGCATATTGTCCAAAAAACCCATATAAAAAACAAACATTGTGACAAATAATATCAATAGATAGGTTATCTCTTGAAATACAAGAAATTGGATGTGACCTCTCAATGATGAAAATAAATTACAATCTGACGAAAAGAACAAAAAAAACTGAAAAGTTTGAAAAAAACTTCAATATGATTATCAAAAACGTTAAGACTGTTCGCTATAAACTGACTGCTTTGGGTAACATCATTCATTCAATGCTCAATTAGAAGCCTATGAGAACTGTCAGCAATTTAGGGCTTCCTAAAGAACAAAAACAGCAAATTGAAGAAAAAATTGAGCGAGAGAAGTGTCGAAGGCATTAAAAAAATGTACTTTTCACTATAAACTCTTCTATTTTCAATCAATTTTTAAGAGCAATGAGATTTCTCTTATTTATCAATATAGTTTCAAAAAATCAAGAAACATAAACAAATACATTAGAACAACGAAATTTTCGAGAAAACACGTATTATCAACGCAATTAATTTCATTAGCCGTCAACGCAAGCCAGTAAATACGCTAAATTATGCCTCGACGGGACAATAAGTTTGTTTGACAATCATATTTTATCCAAAAGACCTTATAACAGGTTGTTGACTATGAAAACGACAACAGAGACAGGCAAAAACCAAAAATTCAGTAGAAAAGTGCCAGAAGAATGTGTCGAAGCAATTCAAATCATAAGCTCTTCTCTGAAAAATTTATCTATTATCCGTTGAACTTTATCCCTAAAAAATAGGGACCATCAGCAGTAGGATGATGTGATAAGATTTCAAAAGGATCCAAAAATAAATTAAAGTACCCAAAATTAAAAAAAAAATTATGAAATCTCGTGGCATCGAATTTTTAAAACTAATAGGTAGAAGATTGAACCGCTAAACAGATTAATTTTGGATGCAGTAGAACGGAAAAAAATCCACTAGTACTGACATTGACCAACAGTTCAAGGAAAAAGTTTAGGATTGGTTAAAATTCAAAAAAAAATTCGAAAAATTATTTTTAAATCTTAACAGCCATTAAACTCAAAATCTTTCAACGGAGCTCAAATTCTACGCTCAGATATAAACCGATGGGAAAAAAGGATGTTTGTTACGCATAGATAATTAACATGACATCACAATAAGTCCTGTTACTGTGAAAACAATAACAAAACAGGCAAAAACCAAAATTCGGTGGAAAAAAAGTGCAACAAGAAAGTGTCGAAGCCGATTAAACCATTAGATTTTCTCTGAAATCTTTATCTGTGATCAATTGAACGTCCTCTTGAAGCCAATGGGATCAAATAATATTTGGATAATGTGTATAATGTTTGGATAATGTGATAAGAGTTCAAAAGTAACCAATAATAAAAAAATATCCAAAAAAAATTAAAAAAAAAAATGAAATCTTGTGTCCTTGAAGTCATGTAACCAATAGTTCGAAGACAAAACCGCGAACAAGATAAAATTTGGTTGTAGTAGGAAGGAAGAGGGTGCTGTCAGTCCTGAACCGACTTACAGTTCACGATAATAAATTTTATTCTTTAATGTCCAAAAAAAAATCGAAAAATTATTTTTTAAGTCTTAACCGCCATTAGCTGTCCCCTCAAAGCACTAGATATGTTCACTTAATGCTCATTCTGGAACATATTGCACTGAGAGTCAATGAATTCACGCCACAGGACTCCAAAAAATAGCAAAACAGCACCTGAAAAAGAATTTCAAAATTTCATTTAAAATTGCGAAAACTCAGAATCGAAGCCAAAAAAACATGAGCAATTACTTGAAAACGATGACTTTTGTTCATTGGGCTTGACTTGACTGTAAAGGCGGTTTGTCATTAGTAGAACCTTGATACAAAAAGTGAATTGCTATAGGTGACTTAAAAAAAGAAAAAAAGAGAAAAGTTTTATAAGAAAGAGCTCTGAATTAGAATTCGAATTTTTTTTATAGTGAACATCCCAATGAGACCAGAACTAGTCTTTTTTATCGCCTTTAGTCTATTAGGAACAAAAAAATGGTCCATTTTTTGGCGTGAAATTTAATTTTGAAATACTATTTCAATTTGGAGAAAAGTTACACTAAAAGTGAACAAATATCGCGTGTTCACACAAAACTTCAATCCTCGATAACTCCTCGAAAAAAAAACAAAAATCGAAAAAATCTTTTTAATTTTGAATTCTACGCTGGACCAGCTTTTTAATGATACCACTCACATTTCTCTACGACGAATATATCGATCGGCCAAAATTGACTGAACAAATAAAAAAAACCCATTTGAGTATATAGTTCCTCCCCCCAACAAGTGGGGTCGGAACAACTAACTTCTTTTAGCGATGAAAACGAAGCTAATGTAACAAAGATAGCTTTAACCGAAAAATTTAACCCCTAAAAGAGTTCGGATGCAAAAGTTGGTGCTTTTTAGTTTTATATATTTCAGACCTCAGTTTTATTTCACAGTTGTTTAAAAATTTTAAATTTTTATTCAAAGAAAAAACATTTTTAACGCTTTATATATATTCGCCAAATGAAGATATTAGCCATTTAGTTTACAAGAAAAAAATATCAAAAATGAAAAAGCTTCCGCATTAATTTATTATATCTTTCCACACGCACGGTTCCTCTCCACCCATTTTTAGCTATAAGAGTGCATTATTGTTTTTTTTT
>NW_027453472.1:25000-39611 GCF_964194025.1 Convolutriloba macropyga | reverse complement strand
TGAACTTTTGACCTCTGATCAATTTTTTCAATATCTTTCTCCACCCTGTCAGTATTTTCCAGAGTGCTGTGGAAGTTTCCATAAAAAGCATAGACCGCCAACCCCATAACTAGCCAAATTCCTACCCTCGTCCAAGCCAGCAAGTTGAGTTGTGTCATCAAATACATGTTTAAAAACGCAGAGGCTGCGGGAAAGTATGGACTAAATGGAATTTTGTACTCAACGGGTAACTGGTTCTCCTCTGAAATGTAGGAAAAATAAACTAGTGAACCAATCATTAGCAGGCAAAATATACCCAAGAGAATATAACAGGATACGGCCGCCCCATTGTTATCGATTACAGGAATGACAGCAAGACAAACGTTTGCAAAAATCGTGAAAACGACAAAAGCCAGCAGAGCGCAAGTCTGTTCAGTTTGCCATGTGTCGTGTTTTCTGAATAAGGGCGCATTTTCCGATGTTTTGGTTACTTCAAAAGGCTCGCCCGTTATCAAATCCAAAGGGTGGAATCGAATTACGATTGAACCAAGCGCAACCAGCATATACGCTAGCAAGGTGCCAAGAGAAAACATCTGAGCCAGCTCTTCCAGATCGATAAAGAATGCTGAGAGACAGGTGATTATCGTGACAGCTATTGTGGCAATAACTGGAACCTGAGTTTTGGAGTTTACTCTGCCTAAAAATTTGAAAATGGTCCCATCGCACGCCATAGCATAGACGGCTCTTGTCATTGCAACTGCAGACATGATGATAGCTGCAGTCATGGCCGCAACGGCACCTACAGATATCACAGTCTCGGCCCATTTCCAGCCATTGTAGCCGAAAGCCGATGAAAGCCCAGCATCCTCGATTATTTCAGTGTATGGAATCATCAAAGTGAACACAATTGTAGCCACCAAGTATAGAATGTTTACTATCAACACAGTTAACATAATCGCTATGGGCACTGATCTGCCGGGGGTAATTGCTTCCTCGCTGGATACGGTTATGATGTCATAGCCAATGAAGCCGTAGTAGGCCGTGGCCGCGCCTTCGAAAATCGATGCAGCTCCGAAAGGGAGGAAATCCTGCCAGTTGTTGATGTCAGCCAGAGCTAACCCACAAGCAATAACGAAGCATAGAACTAGAATGTTTATGCCTGAGAAGAACTTCATGAACAGAGTTGTTGATTTGATTCCTAAACATGTAATAAAATAATTAATGATCTGCATAAAGCATTGCACCGTTTCTGATCACCTGATGTACATAAAAGTCGGTAAGAAATAGGCGATGCTTAAATAGTAGTTTTTGTCGAACAAGTGAGGCTGTTGTGTTAGCTCATAAACATGTGCCTTTATTTTTTCTTGTCTCCATAATTATCTTCATTTTATTGATAAATTTGCAAAATACGAAATGCTATATGTAGACATAGAGATTGGAGGACCAGCCAATATTACCCAGTGTTAGAGAGAGAGAGAGAGAGAGAGAGAGGGCGTTTTAATTTACTTATTTGTTGCATGTTTTGTACATTTAGATTGTATCTAGAATTTTACAATGGAATTTCGTAGTTAGTCCTCCTCCACTTGCTCACGAGTTTTTGGGAGTACATTACAATTTACCCAATTGCATTTTACCAAAGCCATTATACCCAATGACATTAACCCAACCTACAATTTTACCCAGTGCCTTTATACTCAATGTCATCTTACCAATACCTTTGGATCTTTTGGCTCAATTGTCCGGACAAATTAGCTATCGCTATTACAAGGATGTTTTAACATGCTTAAGCGGACAATATAGTTCCATGTTTGGTGGTGATCGTTTTTAGTCAAGTCCCACGGGCCATTTCATGCTAATTTTATGCACAATATTGGTATTGTGTAAAACGGAAGGTAGGGTTAAATGGCATTGTGTATAATAGAATTAAGTGAAATGTCTTGACACCCTAGTTCATATATACAACTAGGTTTTATTCAAGGTTATTCTGTCATGAATGCGATTTACGTATCATTTCTTTGTACTCAAATAAGGTCTTAGTGATGCTCTTTGACATTTGACAACTGTCAATTTATGCAATTATGTTTGGGTTGACTTGCCGCCAGGAGTTAACCGAATATCCTTTTAGGAGAAGGGCTTTGTTTTAATTGAAAATTTATGCAGACCGTATTAATGAAAGATCCGGCGTGAGTTGACTGTGAGACAACTATTGTTTTTTAAAAGTAATGATAGCTTTTGATGAATTGTACATTTTCCTATTAAATGTTCATATGTGATTATTAGATATCAAATTTGTAATTTTGAGTATTTTCGATTTAGTACATATGTACTTTTTCTGTAAAATTTAGTATTAGATATTGCATAAGTGATATCAATCAAGTATTGATCATTCCTACTTGAGATCGGTCAAAAATTGCTAACAACCTACCAGAAATATTTTGTTGACCATTTTTTTTAAATGATGACTCCTTTTTGCTTGTATACTAAGCGGTTATTGAATGCTGTCACAAAGATGCGATGAGAATATTGCCCACTTTTGAAAAAGAAAATCTGTTTGCTAACGTACATACTGCTTGACAAATTTCGACAATATCTGAAGTGTGAGGGAGAAAATTAAGCATTTTTTCACAGCTCACAATTTCGTTCCAGAGCCCTAAAAAGCTACTATGTTGACGAATTTTTGTTTATTATTTACCAATCATAATTACTATTAGCTCAGCTATTTATGTACTAATTATAAATTTCGAAACCGGAGACGTCAACAGAAAAACCTCACTTTGCATATAGGAAAGAAGCAGAATATTAAGTTTTCAGAAGCATCTCCCTCGCTCATCACCTTCAATAATTGAATTAAGGTTTCTCTAGAAGTTGATTAAGGATCATTTAGAAGTTGATGTTATGAGCAGAGTTTTTGACTCTTTGAAGTTGCTATTTGAAAGTACGAATAATGCGAGATTATTCATAATCTTTTTCTAATTTGGGTCGTTGAAAATTGTGGGGTTAGCTCAGTGATGGGTTGCAACCAGTAATTAATAACTAGTAATCGATAAGTTGCACGAATAACCTGCTATTTCTTTATTAACCCTTATTTCTTCCCAAAATTGAGTTTGTTACGGAGCAAAGTGGAACAGTTTGGTTTAGAATAACCTAATTGCC
The DNA here is from genome assembly GCF_964194025.1 of Convolutriloba macropyga. Taxonomy (NCBI): domain Eukaryota; kingdom Metazoa; phylum Xenacoelomorpha; order Acoela; family Convolutidae; genus Convolutriloba; species Convolutriloba macropyga. The sequence goes on along the minus strand of NW_027453472.1, from coordinate 36,479 downwards.
ATGTTATGTATGTTGAAAAAGGCTTGGCTTGTTTTAATATAGGTTGTTTAGAAAATGTAGAATGAGTTGAAATGTTAAACTAACCACAGCAAACGAGGATTCCAATGATTATTATGAAAATGACGCTGTAATAATCCCAAGAATGTTCCTGTAAATAAGTCGGAAGAGAGCTCTGAACAGCCTCGTTTGTCAGAGCATCGATATAACCAATCGCAGCCCGAGAAATGGCTGCTACTGCTAGAGAATGTTCTAGAATGAGATTCCAGCCAATCACAAAGGCTGCAAGCTCTCCCAGGGTTAGGTAAATGTACACGTATGCAGAGCCGGCTTTCGGTACACGACAGGCGAATTCGGCATAGCACGCTGCCGACATACCACTCGCAGCTCCTGCATTAAATCGCACTTTCCTTTTTCACCTAATTCTACTTCGAAACTTTTTTTCATGTTTCAATTATCTCTGGGGGGGGGGGGGGGGTGGGGGTGGGGTATATAAGAAAGCGCATAACTGAAAATGGAGCTGTACTTGGTTCGAACCAGCGTCTTAATTGCAAGCCTAGTGTGCTAACCATTACGCCAAACTGGCATAACTTATAACCAGTTCTCTCGTTCTTTTTTCCTCAAAGATTCATTTCTTTATTCATTATGCGTTGAACAAGTAGAGCTACTTCTATATGTACAAGTAGAGCTTTATGCACAATTTACATTAGGTTCTCTACCAACCAACTTAACACGGTATCATAAAAATTTTCAGAAGCCTGCCGGCGGAGGGGGGGGGGGGGGGGTCAAAGTTGGTATGGTGGCCCCAGAGTTTTGAAGTTTTGGTAATCGTTCAAAGAATATTTTACTTTGGTAAATCAATTAAGAAGGAAAAGTGTGGATTTCAAGTGTTCATTCCTGCAACAAGGAAGCATATGAATAGAGCAGGTCCAGAGATAGTCTTGGCGATGGTTCCAGACAAGACATAGATGCCACTGCCCATTGTAGAGGCTATTCCAATCACCAGAAGGTCGAAAGTTGTCAAACACCTGTTCAACTCTGTCTTCATCGTGTCACCAGTTAACGATTTTGTCCGCGAAATTTTCCACCATAGTCTGTCCATAATTCTTGAGATAATAAAAAGAAAAATGACAAAATAGAGAAAGAACGAGAAAAGGAAGTTCGTAAATTTTATTTAGAACCAAGCGAACGACGTGTAAGAATGAAACTAAGTTTTGGTTATATTATGATATAATTGATGCTATAATTCCACACAGAAACGACAATTATGACTTTAATTTAAAAAAAGCCAGGTGTACGATACTTTGAATGATAATAACTCAAGCTTAGAGAACAATTTAATAATTTGCTATCGAATTGATTTGAGGTCTTCTGTCTTTCTGGTTATAAAAGGTCACGCACTTTTTGTAATTACTTAAGCCGTGACGATCATGCCGCTGTATTGTAGAACAGATATAAGCATGCGAGCAGAATTATTGGCCTAGATTGACGAAAATATAAAAATTATACAAAGTCAATAATACGGGCATTTTTAAGCTCAATAAAAAGCAACGCGCGCTCTTTATCATGACTAAAATGCAGAAACAGTTTTTTTTGCATGGCTGGGGCTGAGTTCACTTAAGTTTATTCAACAAACACGTAGAAAAAGTTCTGACTTCGCTGCCGACCCGTTGTTCAAATGTACTATGACAAAGAAAAAAATTTAGCATTTGTTCAAGACCATTTCGAGAATTCAGATGAAAAGGTATGACCCAACTCAAATTTGTGGAAAAAATTGGGTCGCCTTTTCCGTCTGGCAATTACCAGATATCGGTCTGTTTTGTCTGGCCAATACGCTCTGTTTTTCAAAAGAGCCCATCATTGGTAACCAACATTTACTTCTCGATTATTAGCCTTCAACAACTTAATTTCCGGATTTCATTTTGGTCTTTGAATCGCTTGTTTTCTTCACACTTAAGTGGGTCTGTCCCGGGATTTGTTCCGTCTGGCCAAAGCTCGGGACAACGGTCTGGCCCAGCGTATGTTAGATCTGGCCAATATTCTGGGCGAAGTTTGTTCAGTCGGACAATGGTAGCCAAAGTGTGTTTGCGCTGACCAGAGGTGGCCAAACTGTTCGGTCTGGCCAATACCTATTTTTGGGTTTGGTGTGTCTGGAACCCACTGGCAGCGTCCCAATTTGGTCTGGCCAATACCTGTCTTGGGTTGTGGACCTCACCATGTGATACAATGCTAATTTTAGTTCAAAATTTTCGCTGTCTGAAAATTCGGTGACTTTCTGCTCATCTGAATACGTTGCAGTCTCAATTTTGTTGAAAAATTTGAGTTTATTCTTCATTCTACAAAGAAAATAAATCTACTTTATTAATTGAGAATTTCAAATAAAGGTACAAAATATCATTTTCAACGCAGAAAGCAGTACTAAAACTTGTTACACATAAAACAAACTTCGATAAGTAATCAGAAGCAAAAAAAAACACTAAAACATTATTCAATGAAAAAAATGAAATTAAAAAATATGTCTGAGAATCTTGAGATTTGCGGAGAAACAACTTTCATAGACACCTTTCATTGGAAATTGAACAAAAGGAGACGGTTTGGCGTTCTATTTTGGAAGACAAATGTCAATCGGCAATTCCACACAAAGCGGATTTGAAAGATATTTTCAAAATTGAGCTCCTCATGAAATAGATCAGGATTTTTTTTCTTGAAGCTTTTTTAGACGAAGTATTTCTAACATGAAAGAAAAAAGCCTTCAGAAACAAAAGCATCCGTCAGTTTTTTGTTCAAATTGTAGGTTTGAAAATCAGTATTGAGCTAACAATTGAACCTCTGCAAGGAAGCCTCGTAATAGTAATGTCGAGCTCAAGCCATACATCGATTTATCACAGGTTCAGGTTTTTCTGGCAAATTTTTTATCTTCATTGTTCTTCAGTTCAAAATGAAACATCAGATTTGCTGATGAAAGAAAAAATTAAGAAGAATGTTGGTAAATATTGTTACTTACTGCATTTTTCGGCCATTTTTTCATGGCGATTCTCAGGGAAAAGGTTCATAGAATTAATAACTGCTTTGGAAACTGGCCATTCTTGTTCAAGGATTAAATTTGAGGAAAGTGGAAGTAGGCGTTAACTCTTTTAAAAATTTTGCGCAGAAAATTGATAAACTTGTCATATTAAATCTGAAACAGTTATTTAACCAAACCTTTTCCAAGAAAACTTGTTTTGTCCTGTTTTGTGCTGTTATGCTATTGAGTTATGCAATCTTTGTTTTTAAAAAATTCACTTTTATAAAATTGTAAATTTTTGATTAAAAGAAACAGTTGAGAAAAAGCTGGGCTTTGGACAACGTTTGATATTTTTATTGTTAGATTATCCAACGCAAAAAAGCTGTAAAAAATAACCGTTTGAGCAAGTAAATTAAACTTCAAAAAGCTGTAACCTTCTGATTGCGAGTGAACTAATTTCGATTGAGTTTTAAAAAACTTTTTAGCTAACTAAACAAATTTCAAACAGTTTTCCAGTGAAGCTGCAGAGTTCTTAAAAAGAAGGAACTCCTTTTCATTTTTCGCGAGTCACGTTGCATTGCAGGGTATGGCTACGTTAAAAAAAGTTAACAGTTGCTTACATTTTTCATATAGAAATCTAAGGCTGGGGAAGTTAAACAACTTCATTTGTTCTGCTTGCACTGCTTTCAAAAGTTTTACGCTTGATTAATTTTCTCTAACAGTTTATGATCAAATTGCCCATGTACCTCATCTATTTGGGTTTTTTCATCTAAATCCTTTGCGACATCAGTGAAGAAAATTGTTTCAATGGTTGGGATGTGGATTGTCTAATTATCTGTTTTAACAGTGAATTTTTGAAAGATTTGCGTTTTTTTGCTGTGAATTTTTGTAGGATTTGCGTTTTTCAACAGTGAATTTTTGTAAGATTTGCGTTTTTTTTTGCTGTGAATTTTTATAGGATTTGCGTTTCTTAGTGGTGGAATGTTTGTTTTCACCACCGTCACCGCAATTCTTACAAGAACAAATGCCGTTCGAACCTCACTCCTCCTTCATGCCAACAGCTTCTTATTCCAATGCTCCATTTGTCACTTACTGCAATGATATGTCCTGTGAATTTAAATCAGATTTAATGAACGTTATGGAAAACAAATGTGTCGAAACAAAGTAAGATTTGCGGTTTTTAGCTGTCATTTTTTAGCGTAATTTTTCAAAAAGTGAATCTTCCGGTGATTTTTTTTGCGGGAAAGAAATTCCCCACTGCCCATGTGAGGCGATGAAAATAAAAATTTTACCGCCAAAAATCGCGAATCTTATAAAAAATTCACCACAAAAAATTACAGTGGTTTTTAGCCGTAAATTTACGTGAGTTATCAAATCCACTATTTCTGAAAAAATATTTGATCGGCCAAAGTTGACTGAACCATGAAACCGTTTGAGTATATAATTCCTCCCCACTGATGTGGGTCATAACACAAATGGCAACTTAAGAGTAGTATAAAGTAATCATAAACAGAACACCTTATTTTCCAAAAATTGACTACTTCTGTAGCTAAATGCGCAATTCAGTTAATTCTGTTGTCAAAGCGGTAAAATTCTCTTAATGTTTTCAACGCATTCTCCTAAATCGTTACAGTTTTATTTAAAATTTGACTTGACGGAAACTTGTGCTCACTTAGCGGAGAAATTTTTCGTGGTTTGCAGCTTCTAGCGGTGTTTTTTTTTCACAGCTCTCAACACATCAACCGCTATTCTTGATTATTTTTTGCTGTACTTTCTGCGGTAAAGATATTTGGTAAATTTAGGAATGATTTTTTAGAAGATTTCCAATTCTTAAGGGTGAATTATTTTTTTACCGCTTTCAAAGCATTCGTCTCTGTTCTTACATCTTTTCTGTAACCTTTTCTGCGGTGAAGATATTTGGTAAAGTTAGCGATGAATTTCTGTAAGGTTTCCAAATCGTAGCGGTGAATTGTTTTTTATTGGCCACCTTCAACGCATTTACTTCTGTTCTTATATCATTGTTGCAACATTTTCGGCGGTGAAGATACTTCTTTAGGAAGATACTTCTTAAGGAAGATACATTCTTTATCAATTTTTTGCAATGGTACCTCCATCCGCAACAAACAGTACCTGACACTGGCTGCACTGGGATGTGAACATCCTTGGTCATCGTGAGAAATCAGCCAGTAAAAGGATCTTATCATTTTCAATTTTTTGGTTCTCCTGTGCGCACTCTGTTTTCGCCTTTTGGTTTTGATTGTCTATTATAGAATGCCAGAAATTGGTCACCTTCAAACTGAAACTTCAAAAACTGATTGGCAGGTACAAAGCCTACAAGAAAACTTGACAGTTGCAATAGCCTATCACATCTGAACAACTTTCTCCAGCTACCCATGAGCTGAGCTTCCTCTGTGCAATTCTTTACGCTGAGGTGACATTCCAAAAATGCACAATTTGGTTAATTTTTTTGAAAACCTTATTTTTCTCATTCCGGGTCAAGATATGGGTGGGTGTCTGCGTAAATTTTTGTAACAAATGATTTTAATGTATTGAAATTAGGTAAAATCCACACTACAAAATCTCAGAACAATTTTTTTTAATTCCAGCACTTCAGAAAAAGAGAGACTATTAGTGCTTTCAGCACATTTCTAACATTAAGATTTTACGCGCAATTTTTTGCACTCAATTGCTTATAACGTAGTCAGCGTGCACTCTCCTTCGTCTATTCACATTTTGAAGAGTCACTAATCAATCAAAAAGCTGAGTTGCGAATGAAAATCCTCAAATTTTCATCGTGGCTAGCGAAAAGAATACAATTAAGCCGTCTGGTTTTATTCAAGTAATGCGGCTATTTATTCTCGCTGAGATAACTGCTTGATCTCAAGACAAAATTTTTTTTAAAGTTTTGGGACATTTTCTATTTGTTTTTCAAGTTGCACTGCTCTAATGCGATAGTGCTTAGTCTTGCGCCGGTGCTGCTTCTGAGTGTTCAGAAGCTGGCAAAATTTTTGAAGAAAAGCTTCTGCTCGACCAATGAGAAGACAATAATCAAGCGCCTAAACTGTTTGCAAGTGCTCAAATAAAATAAGAAATGTGTAGAAAATCAGCACAATAAACGGATAATTATGTAGAAGTTATCCGCTGAAAAATACCTTTTCAGTGGCTGTCAGAGCATTTCTTACATAATTTTCATTAAAATATCACGACCAGTGAGGTGCAATATAGAAGATGCCCGACTGATCCAAACAATTCATTTTTTTCTTTTTGAGCTTTATAGTTTCACGCTGTTAGAGCTGCTCCATCAACCTGTGAAGCTCATGAGTAACCCACATTTTTTGAAAAAAATTTCCCAAGTTGCTTTCTCGCGGTAACTTTTCAAAGTCAGATGCAAACAAAAAATTTGAAACGACATTTCAAGATTCCTTTATGCTTCTGTTTTTTATGATCTCAGAACATCAGACACTTTGAAAACAGTCGCTCTTGGATTTCGGAATACTGACTGAGGAGTTTCAGATCAAAAACAGCTGCTTTGAAGCCTTGAAATGCTCTATGCAACCTTAACCCTTAGTAGGTTACTGAGCCTAGTATCCTTCACTGCGTAGGCAACACAACATACATTTGCCGAAGCTGGACACATACACACTAGATAAAATTCAGGTAAATTTACCTCAAAAAGCACCTAAACTTACCTAAAACGTTCAGGTAGTTTTGAGTGAACTTACCACCTCAAATTTTCCTGAAAATTATTTGAAAAAGTAAGGGGCAAAACCTGAAATTTTAACTGAACACCTAAATAGTTAAAGTAAAATTAGCTTAACTGACCTAAAAAATTGCACAAGTTATCTTAAAATTTCAGGCAGAACTCGAAATTATACCCGAAATTCCCCTTAATTTTACTTTAAGTTTAAAGTTAACTTTTATTGTAAATAGTTTGAAGTATTAAAGGTAATTAATTAAGTTAATAAGAATTGAGGAGTTTTTAAGGAAAGTAAAGGTTTGTTCAGATAAAGTTCAGGAAGTGCCCCCTTAATTTTCTGTTAAACTAAAGGTAAAAATTCATGAATTTAAGGGACATTTAATGTGTTAAGAAGGGTTAAGTAAAATTCAGGCATTACTAACTAAAGCAGCTAAGAAGAAAATTATTGAGAGAAAAATAACCAAAATCATGACTTAATTTTATATCGAAAAGCGTCTTTGATCCACCTTACCCTCACTTTTTATAGATTTTTGGAACCCCAATTGATATTAAATATGAGTTTCTGTACAACCACGCCATTTTAGCATACATAAACATCTTTTTTTGGTAATGTAGCTAAAAATATACAATTATGTACTGCAGAACGTTATAAAAAAGAGAGAATAATTTAGGAAAACTCTAATTAAACTCAAGTTAAGGTAAAATTACCTTAACTTTATTTAGTGTGTAGCCATTGACATTAACGAGGGAAGTTTTGTCACATGAATACGTGTCAATGCAACCTCTTCAAAATACCCGCTACACTGGGCCACCACCCCCTTTCTAAAACAGATCTCATATGGAAGATGTTTTTTTCAGCAATTGTTTCTGCTATGATTGAGTTACACGATCAGCAATTTGAATTTGTCTGATCATCGATCTCATTCTATATACACCTTTAAGGTATGTTCATATCTCTCATTTTGTTTTAATTTCGCTCCTTTTTCTGCGGAAAGCTGAATTCCATCTATATGCAACATTTTTTTCGAAGTGCGCTTTTTCTCCCTTCAATTTTAAGCCAGATAACTTCTAAAAGTCACCATTAAAACAATCACGAGCACAATTTAAAATGCCGAAAATCTGCAGCTCGGGTCCAGGTGTCACCGCTAAAAATTGCTTCAAAAATGTGCGTAAGATTTGCGTTGAATGCCGTGAAAAGATGTAAAATTTGCGAATCTGTTGATAAAGTAAAACTTCAAGTTTTGTTTCAGGAATTATGACGCCTTTTTGTCTGTTTGTAAATTATTATAAATCACCTTTTTCTACAAAGTTTAAATTCAATAAAAATCTAAATATTGAAATTCTACCTTGTTCTAAGTAAGATTTTTTTTCTAAATTATTCCAAATCGTCCTAAATTATTTCAAGTTCAATTGCTTTATAAAATTTCAAAATTCCTTTCTTATAGATGGGTTAGAAATCCAGTTGTGTGGTAACTTCATTTTTTTGCAGTTCAGATTTTCCCCCGCTTTATGGTTCCCAGCGTCAAACCCTAGCCCAGACCTAGACTTACGAAAAGACCCAAATAGTCTAGGAGGGAGAGGGGGTCAATGTTGACCAAAATTTTGCAGTCGAGGTTCTTATTCAAGGTCCGGCAAAAGTTTTTTTCATGGGTTCAGCAAAAGTTTTTTCATAGGAAATTGTGGTCGAGCATAGTTTTTCAAGTGTCGAGCAAAAGTCATTTCATAGTGATTTTAGGTCAAGCATAGGGATTTTTGATAACAAAGTTAAATTCAAAAAAGCTCTGAATATTGAAAATCTATATTGTTCTGAAATAACCTTTTTCAAAATTGATCAAGCTCAATTGCTTTATAAAATTTCAAACATTTGTCTTTCTTCTAGATGGTTTAGAAGTCCAGTTGTATGTTTGCTTCAGTTTTCTCAACTGCAGTTTAGATTTCCTCGCTTTATATTTGCCAACGCCAAACGCCAAACCCTGGTTGAGACCTAGACTTATTAAAAGATCCAAATAGTCTTGGAGGGGAGGGGGGCTCAATATTGATCAAAGTTACGCAGTCGCACTTTGTAGTAAAGGTACAGCAAAGATATTTTCATAAGAAGTTATGGTGGAGCTTGGTCGTTTCATGCGATGAGCAGAAGTCAATTCATAGGGATTTTGAGTCAAGTATGGTTTCTTCATGGGTCGAACAAAAGTATTTTCATAAGTTTGTTTTTTTTTGGAATTTTGGATTTTTTTCTGTTTGCTGCTGCATAAAAAGAATTAGCAGCAGAGTAAAGCTAAACAGCATTGCGCCACTGCAGACCAACTTAAAACGTAGTTGGGAAACTGCTAAAGGTCTTTAAAAAATCAGAAAATCTCAAGATAAAGCAGCTATCGCAGCTGTACTATATTACCACATCACTTGAAAGAATGAAACTAGGTTATTTATTCATAATGACCTTCTTAGCATTAGCCATCATAAAAATGTGGCGTTATACAGTTGTTTTCCCTGTCAAAGTTGTGAATTATTATAATGTTATTTTTCTTAAAATGTATATTTTTTACAGGTTGATACTTCTTCAAAATCGCAAAAGAAGAAAGAGCATACACGCTGACTACATTATAAGCAAAAATGAGCAATGAAAAAGCACGTAAAATGTTTGAGGCGAAATTGCAGACTCTTTAAAAGAATTTTGCTCAACTCATGATTTAACAATAGATATGACCTGGTCGAAAAAGACCCAAGATTAGACTTCGTTCGACCCACTTTTTTCTCGAAAATTTTGATCAAGGAAATGTCCAGAGCCCAATTTTGGTCGAGTCAAGCTCCAGCTTGACTTTTTGGGTCAATCCAATGTCCAAGGTGATAAAAACTGGGCCGAGCAAAATTCTAGCTTCAATTTTTGGTTGAAAAAAATGTCCAGTGACAAAATTTAGAGCGAGCAAAATCGCAGGTGGTTAAAAGTCTAGCAAAGTCCTTTTCACAGCTCTTTTGGCTCCTGCATGGTCTAATCATACCCACTTTTTGTCGACCATGGTCTTTTTATAGATCGAGGTATAGACTAGGGAACAGTTTTTTGTTTCGCTCAACCTAACATTGCAGCTCCTTCAACCTTTTGCGTGATGTCTTTTTTTTTGAAAAGCTGGTTTCCATCATTTGTTGCTATGAATGTTTTTGGAAAGACTTTGCCGAGCAAATAGCTTGCAAAATTTTCTGCAGAGTTGTTATGGGGCTGTAAATATAGTCCACACTAGAAATAATTTTAAAAAATGTAGGAACTCAGTTGCTTCATCGTCCAGCAATCCTTCATATCATCAGTAAATGCAGTTCATTTTTGATTAAATGCTTCGCTTCTTCCAAGTTTTTTATGGTTTTCCTTTCATTTATGATTATCAAGATGGAGCAGCAAAACTTCGTTTTTGAAATTTTCAACGTTCAAATTATTGTTGTGTTTGAGATTTTCAGGAATGCATTATGAATTGATATTTTGCCCTTACTCCGTGTCCAAAGTCACTGTGGCTACTTGTTTCGAAAGCAAGTGCTGTGCAAGAATAGGCAGCTAATTCAGTTCAATGAAAAAATGACATTTGTTCGGGGAAAACTTTTGTTTGGGGATCTCTCAGGAAGATTTTTTATCGGATATTCTATTTTTTTTTTCGATATTTCATTTAATTCCTTTTTATGAGAGAAAGAATTTCATTTTCTCTTTTTTTTGAACAAATCAGTCAAGTAGTCAGTCAGGCAATATTTGTCAATTCTTTCAATTCTAGTTCAGGACCGCTTTTTCGGGCTCTTTAATTTTAACCCACAGACTTTTTAGTTAAAAGGAATTATACCAAAGCAATTGGTTCAGCATACAGTAATGCCGCACATCGGAATCAAAACGTTAGATTTTCCGTTTTGATTTCAATAAAATAATTTCATGAATTCGGGGCAAAATCAAAAAATTGCATCGTCCTTCATTTTTGAGGTTAGGTAGCTCTTTCAACTGGATTTACTTTTTAAAATTTATATGAATGACAAAATACTGTCACATTTTGCTTTTCAGGCAAAAATGTGTTTTTTTTCTGTTGCTCAATTCTGTTAAATTTTAGGCTGATTGCATGAAACCAGTTTGATTCTTATCAGATTCTTCCAGTTGACCATTCTGCTTTAAATGAAATTTTGCAAAAGCTGCTCATCAAACAATTGTTGAAAGTTTGAATGGATTATGTGTCTGTTTGTTAATGTTATTCTCTAAAAATAAATGAGCAGAAAAAAAAAACACAAATCTATTTGACTCAACGCACAGAAATGCTGCGTTTGTGATACAGAATATTATAGCTGATAGTAAGCCTCAGGGAAAATACTTCAATGAAAAGAGGTCTATGTAAAAAAAATGTTTCTGCTGTTTCTTTTTTTTTCATTCCTTTGAAAATCTGGATGAAGTACGAAAACCGTAAGATTTTTTTTCAACCATTTTTGCTCGTATTTTTGACATTTTTAGTGATAAGTAGAAAACAACAAATGCATTTTTTTGTGAATTAGGAGTCAATCACATTGACCTTAAGTTTCTTTGAATTCTGAAATTTTGATGAAATTAATATATAAAGACCCCGGGTTGACCACCATAAACTTTTCTTGGCAACCATATCCAAGCCATATATGGAGTTTATGGTAACTTGGCAACCATATAGATGACCATGCAAAAAAATCAACATTGCTCAAAAAGCTCTTAAAAAACCCATACAATGCACTCTGAGTGGAGAGAAACTCATCTAGACACTTGAAAAAAAATTGAAGTTCATGGTGTCTTGGGAACC
>NW_027453472.1:0-20000 GCF_964194025.1 Convolutriloba macropyga | reverse complement strand
AATAGCACTCAATTCAATGACATCAATGTTATGCTGCCGGAAAAATTTGCATTCAACACCGAAAATAAAATAGTTTAACGAAATATTTTGCAAAGTTTATGTTTATTAACGTTTTTAACAGTTGAGCTAATTATGGCGCTGAATGTTGTATTCTAAAGTGATGAGCATTCTTGTTGCTTTTGGAGTGGCCGCGGAGAAGACTGTTACGTAATCATGTTACGCAATCATGTGACGTAATCATGTTACGCAATGATGTGACGTAATCATGCGTAATCATGACATGTCGTTTTACGAAGTCGTAAAGTACGAGTTCTGCATGGAGTAAAGTTTGTCAATCGGATGAGCAATCTGATTGGCTAGTTTCATTGAGCTGTAAATCTCCGATTCCTTCATGTCAAGAATTTGTGGAAAATCGGAGGTAGGGTTGATAAATTCGTTTTCACTTGGTTGACCCGCAATTGGGGGGCCCGAGCAGACGGGGTAGAGGTCGTTGAGTCCCGGGGGTAGGGAGTAGAGGCCCCCCTCCGGGTGTATGATGTGATTGGACTGGGCCAGGTGTGATGAGAAACGGCCGTCCAATTGTGGCTGCAGAAATCCTGCTTCATTGGGAATAAAGACGCTGTACTGACCTAAACAAACAAACAATGAATACGTAAAAATGTTAACTAGTCTGGGAAAAATACCCCAAGGGAACCCTAGGTTTTGGTCGTTTCTTATGACGGCATGCTGACATAGCTATGGCCTGCGAGCCATTTCCAAAAGCCCGTATCTTGTTTTAACTAGCTATAAATAAATAAATAAATAAATAAAAAATATAAATAAATATATTTGAAAATCTCGAAATACACCCCTTATCGAATTAAAATTCGATATGGGGTTATTTCCGAGATTTGTGTGCATTTTTTTCTTGTTTCTTTTTCTTTTTAAATTTAGGTGGGTTGTTTTCCGTTGAGATTTTTTTCAATTACTAAATATAGATATCGACTCACAAAACTGGGCCAGCAGATAATGTTTCGTTTGTTAATAAAAAAGATAAGCTAAAATACAATATTTTAACATAATCTGTTTCTCCCCTAAGAAAGACTTTTTTTATAGCAATAAGCCATCAGTGCTCATTGTTATACAACCAATTTTTGGATCACTATCAGATGTTTTTTTCAAACCTTGTCCGCTCAATTTTAAAATAAAATCATTTTCAATAAAATACGTTTTTAATTTTTTTTGCAAGTAATACAATTTAAAACCCAGTTTTCAAATCAAATTCGTTGCCGTTTGCAGTTTTCTATTACTCGCTTTTCATTTCACACAAAAGCACGTCATTAACAGGCCACTACTGTTAGTCATTTAAATTCCTTTTCCTATAAAAAGGTTTATTCCCACTCATGGTTAAGGAAAGTCATATTGATGAGAAAAATGACACTTGAACATAGTAATAAAAAAGCAGAGTTAGTAAGTACACTTATTAGCAGTTGTGAGTCGAGTGTTAGTTAACTTTAATTGAAAGCTCAATTTTTTAGCAAATTTATGTTTGTTTTGAAAATATGCGGGGAATAATGTCAGTTTGCATAGTACATCTGTATCAGCTATTTGGCTGTTTTTTTGTTAAGCTGACATCTATTCTATCCTTCTATATCCCTCTTCCGTGCTAGAGAAAGTCTTCTTAGATAATCCTTGTAAATATTTGCTCCTATTTGTTCTTTTATTAAACTCTCTCTTTACAAAGGGCTGTTTTGTTTTTATATAATTTTCCAAGTTTTATTTTTTGTCTATTTGTATTATGCCCATGTATAATCTTGGGATACTGGAGTTGAAAATGTGCTCAAAGAGAAAAAACCCAAAAAATACAGAACATAAAATACGAAAATCAAATTTTCCAAGATTTATTTTTCGAAAAAAAAAATTTTGTTGTAACTTTTTAAGCGATGTTTGAATGAACAAACGGATTTAAATATGAATGAACAAATGAACAAGAACTGATATTGTCTCTTTTTTGCAAGAACAGTTCTGTGAATAAGAGTTAAATAAGATGAAAAAATGAACAAAAGTACAAAAATTGTGAAATTCTTACCATCTTCTAAAAGATGAGGTGACCCTAGACCGGTCTCTAAATGATTGTGTTGTTGTTGTTGTTGTCTCTTTGCCAGTTTCTTTACCTGAAACCAAAAAACAAAACAAATAAACAAATTAACATCAATCCATTCTCAAACTTACTGAAATTATCATAATGGTCGAAGTTTCTTGGTCGAAATGTGGAAATTTCTTCATAAAGTTTTTTCAGTAAGTTTTAAATGGTGAACACTTGAAAGACAACTTAATTTCGCAGAGCAAGCAAAGATTGTTTTTTTCTCAATTTCACTCTGATCATAACGGTCGATATTTTTCCTCTTATTGATTGATATTGGTTTAACTTTTTTGTCCGAAATTTTGAGAGTTGAATTGATGTAAATGGGTATAAAGTAACATTTCACCGCGTAATTTCATGTTTCCTAAAATTAAGAAAAAAGTTCAAACCGAATAATTGTTTCTCCGTTGTTGCGAATTATTTAAAAACTAACAACTTGATATCGACACAAATTCCCCTAATTTATTTAAATATTAGCGGAAGCATGCTAATACAGTTTGCCCCATCTGAAATTTCCATGAATAGAAAAGTTGACCCCAGCTATAATTCCATTTCTGAAGCGATAATTCCACCCCCCCCCCCCCAAAAAAAAAAAAAATAAAAAAAAATCTGTTAAATGGTTTTCAGTATATTTACCTTTGCTCGTTCGTTTTGGAACCAGACTTGTACAACCCGGACACTGAGACCCGTGTCCCTAGCCAGCTGTTCACGCACTTTCCTGCAGGGTTTGGAGGAGAGATCGAAGGCAGCCTTGAATGCCCGTCTCTGCTGGGTAGTCAGAATTACCCTCTGAAATCGCAAATAATCAATTCATCAATTATCAAACATTTATATTTTATATTTTAGTTATTATCGTTTGACATTGGCTGGTCTGTTAATAGTTTACCCCCCCCCCCCCCCCCCACCTCCTCCTCCCTCCCCCTCACCTCATCCACGGGATCAACTATTAGCGCCCAAAAACTATTATAATGCGAACGCTATAGTTTGTTTACAAAAACTTATGAAATTCTACAAAAAAAAACAACTACAATAACAGAAAAAAATAGTTTTGAACTCAAAAATACATTTATCATCAAAATGGAAAAAATCTTTATTAACTCAGTATATTTTGGGCTGGGAGTTCTGTAAAGTATTTGTCTCCTTTTTAGGAGCTGTAAGTGTACTTCGTAAAAATTTTAATGTTTTTAAGTTCGATTTCTGGAAAACAAATAGATAAATAGATTTAGGGCTAACGCTACATCGCCCTGTATAAAACCCGCATACTAGGACTTTCCCCCTTGGGGACCGGGCCATTTGATCAGGAGTGTGAAAATAGTTATTTGACAGTTGAGTGGAAGTTATTTGATCCATAATTACCACTTTGAATCCTGCCGGTCTCTGTGAAATTTTTGCCCAAAAGCGTGAAATTGTCACCAGTGCGCCGGGTGAAAATTTCAAGCGAAAAATTAACACTGGCCAATATTAGTGGACTGAGTTAATTAAAGTTATAATTCGAGCTATGATTCAAATTAGACAAGTCCTCCCCTCGCATTACTCCATGCGGAAAAATACAGAAAATAGGATTTTTTCCGTTATACACCCCCTCCCCTAGCACGTTTTGCCTCCCCCCCCCCCCCGCAACCCCTAAGCTGAGGAACATATATCATTACATAGTAAATAATTATATGATAATTAATATAATACGTGCGCTTGGGGTGCAAATAAAATGCAACAACAATTTTTTTGTTGGGGGGGGGGGTGGGGTGGGGGTAGGGTTAAGATCTAAAACAAATGGGTTTACTGACCTTTCTACATGGTTTCTGCTGAATGGAAGAATTTTTGTCTTTGGAATTTTCCAAATCATTTTCATCATCCGATTCGTCTTTCGGCTCCGAATCCAGTTCGTTGTCGCTGTTTTCGGCTTTGAGCTGGTCGTTTTCGTGTTCGTGATTCGAGTTCTCGTTTTTGAAGAAGTGATCAATCAAAGTGGGATCGGATGATTCTGAATTCTGATTGGACAACGAGTCGCCGACCGAGTCGAGTAGGTTCCGAGAAGCTTCCGTCTCGGCCGAAGATTGTTTTTCTAAAAAAGGGGAATAATTGCCACGTTTAATTACAAGAAAAACCACTTCAAATGGTTTTAAATTAAAAATCTGGATCTCTGTTCACCCACCCCTCACAGCCCGATTAGCGGGCATAGAATTTTTCACCACCCCAGGAGGCGTTCATAGTAATATGCTACACTAGAACACAATTTGTAATGGGTGGGGGAGGGGTGTCATAAACGGGGACTGGAGAGCGGGGGGGGGGGGGGGCTGAAACAGAATAAGCCTTAAAACTTAAACAAATCCCGAAAAAAAAACAGGTGAAATACATTTTGACAATTAGGTTTTGGTTTGTATGTGGGCGGTGTTTATTTTATCTAACAAAACCCTGGCTAAAATTAGCTTAAGGGTACATAATATAGAAAAAGTGACAATAACTTTTGTTGCTTCAAAATTGAGATAAAGAGTAGATTTATCTGGACAATAAGTTCAAAGCGTAGATCGTTTGTTTGCGATAATCTGGCCTCCCTAAAATTGTCCCCTCTTTTCAATAAGAGAGATTTATTAAATCTAGAAGGGGCGAGCGAGGGAGGAATGATTCCCAGATATTGCTGGCACGGATAAAAAGTTAGATACAGGAGAGGGAGGTTTAGATCTAATATTGTACTCCCAGTAATTTTCCCTCTCTCTCAAAATAACTCCCAAAAGTGAGAAGTTCAATGATAATAACATAATCTGGGGTGATCCCTCACAAAGGAGTTAAGTATGAACATTTAGATACTCTATCGAGATATTCAATGAACAGCGATTAAATATTAGGTAATGCTGGCTTGATTAATTATGATGAGTTGGGTAGGAGAGGGGGGGGGGGGGGGCTAGAAATATATGGGTATGAGTGTGTGTATGTGTTAGTGAAATGAAGGTGCGTATGTGGGTGGTTGGGTTTTTGGGGAGAGGGAGGGAGTGTGCTGAGGGTGGTGCCTATGAGGGTAGTTGGGATTTCCGAGGGTGGGGGGGGGGGGGGTATTATTTACCTGCAGATGCAAATTGAGGGAACTGTTTTTCGTAGTCTGTTTTGCAGTAGAGTTGTTCTTCAATCAGAACGAATTGGTCTCCTGTTCGAAGTACTTTTCGGCAAACTGCACAAGAGAAACAATTGAGATGGTAGATCTGATCTGACACACGCATAACCATTTCACTTGAAGCTATCTTCTGTTCACATCCGTTGCACGAGCCCGAAATTAAACTAAGCAGAAAATACACTTTTATTATCATTCAACATCATTTCGTCTGTTTTCAAACACTTATTTTCCAGACAAAATACTTAATTGAAAAATTATTTTGCTTTTTTATTTTTTATTTGATTTTTGTTTATTTGATTTTATGAGCGGAAAATTATTTTTTTGTTACAAGTATGTATGACCGTTTGGTTATAATTTCATTTACTTGTATAAAAAGTCATTAAATTTAACCAAATTTTGGGTGAATCAAATTTTCATTAAAATTTAACCCATAGTGATAAGGTTAACTAACTATCTTAACTTATGCTATTATTTTCGACTAATTTTTATTAAAATTTGAACAAATATACTGCAATCTGAAAATTGGATGTTCAAACCCAAATAAACGCAGCATGATATGCTGTTTAACTATATAGGGGTGGGGTATTTCGAAAATTCATTAACTAATTAACGCCTGGTTTAATCCGATATAATTGATTGTTTGGGTGGGTTTTGATGATCTAATTGTTATTGTTTTGAGCGGATTAAAAATTGGTTTTTTACCAAATCTCGAATGTCTTTCTTTACCAAATATGGTCATAACTTTTTTTGAATTGAATGAAATTTTTTACAGAATTCTTTTAAAAAAATAAATTATTGACATTTTTTTAATCATTGGTTTCTATCTGCATGACTTCGTGCTTAGAAATACAAACAAAACAATTATAGAATCGCAAAAGATATACTTTAACTACTTAAAATGTCAGAAAAAAGGGCAATTTTTATAACGAACATCAACTATTTATGAAATTTTTAACAAAATTTTGGGTTAAAAAAATATGCAAAATTTTCAATGTCATAGGTGTACAAACATGTTTAGCAACTGCACACCGTTTTTAAGACGCGGAGTTTTTGAATAATTTTCTAGTAGAGGGAGAAACAAAGAGAGAAAAAACGGTTAAGAGAGAAAAGAGCTTATGAAAAGATAGATATACGACCGAAGCTACCGAGCATGTGTTTGGTTTTACAATGGGTCTTTGTTTTGAGATTAGCATTAAAAACAGCTGAATGAAACGGCTAATCCGCCTAGATGTAGTTCTACATCTAGTACTACTACAGGGGGGGGGGGGGTGTTGTTTCATAATAAACTAGGCGGATATCATTTTGAGATGAGAAATGTTATGAGATGCATGTAATATGTACCTTTCATAGTCTTTGCGGCAGTAGGGCTGAGAATTCCGGATGAAACAGGTTTGGTCTAGTTTGCACCCACACCCGGCGCATACTAAACATCGTTCGTGCCAGCATTGTCTATCTGAAACAGTCCCAAAAGTTACAACACTTGTAACGTTAGTTTTTAACATCAAATGAGCTTATGAACAGCCTTTTCGAAATTTGTGTTTGACATTTACATCCCGACATTTTTTGTAGAGTTTTGAAGACTAATCTGAAGAGCCAAAGAACAAATTAATGTTATTGCGAAAAACACCGCACGTTCAAATTTTAGAATGCCAGATCTCAATCGTGCCGGATTCTACAATGCCAGAGTAACGTACCCTAAACTTATGCTAACTTCTTTTTTTGAGAGGTTCAATAAGCATTTCGAAAGTCCTACCAGTACTTATATAACTTCATTCTTTTGTACTATGAATAATAGTCTTATCAGGTTCTGAAAACTTTTATAAAAAAATGAAGAGTCGATAATTAAGGTTGGCTTGAGATAGGTGGTTTAATTTTTCGAGTAACGGAAAAAATTTCCTCATAAACAGACATAAATTAGTTGAAACAAAAATATGAAAATATTTGAGTATATACCTGTAGTCTGTAGCATAAATCTGTCCTCGATGGGAAGACCACAACCCTCACAACGGGCAGCCAGAGTTGACAGACCAAAATGAGCATCCGGATGACAGGGAAGTTGGTGGGGGAGGTGCGGGGGAGGGGGTGCAGGTTGACCATAGTTGGTACCAATAAGTTGATGAACACTCGGATGTTGTTGTTGTTGTTGTTGTTGTGACTGATTTGATAGCTGATGATTCGATTGATGAGAGGGGAGCAAACTGGGAAGGGTGATTTGATTCTCTTTCAAATTGGGTTCTTTGAAACCCCGCGATCCAATTCTGTGGTCCGTTCGTTCCTCGAAATTTGGAAAGGTCTTGGACATTGGGAAGCAGGAATTGACCGCGGATGACACACTGGTGATTGGAGTGTTGTTGTTTACTAGTTTGTTCATGATTAAATTACTCGTTGTTTTTGAGACTGCTAAATCCGAGCTGATCGGTAGGTCGGCAGATTTTTGGGAATTAATGATGGAATGGTTTTGGCACTGATGGTGCTTGTCGCTCAACAAACTTATTTCCTCTGGCATAATAACTGTCATTTTCCCCGTGTCTGAACCCGCTCCAGTTGTTTTTCGTTCACCTTTATCGCTAACTGGCTTGTTTACTGTAGTTGATCCAGTAAGTCCAGAATCGGTTAAATTCTTCAACTCCAGTTCGTTTCTAGTTCCTTTTTTGGTCGATGGTTCTGAATCTTTGCCCGGCTTCTCAACCAAAGTCGAGCCTGCAAAACGATTACCAAGTTAAACAAAATTTATGGATCAAAATTGAAGGAAATAGCTAATATTTCTAGGAATAAAGTTGATATTTTTTAGGGAACAAAATTCAAACTAGCTGTGAAAAGAACTGGGATTTTTTTTTTACCGGAAACAAAAATAATAGAAATAAATTGTTAGAATTGAACAAAAAGACTCTTTTGGTTGCACTTTTTTAGTACCTAGAACCGGATCACTTCAGAAATAAACAAGACCGGCTGAATTTTGACAGAAATATTGAAGGACACTCACAGCACAAAAGACGCGAAGGAAAAATTGAATTGGTTTTCCTGGAGAAGTAAAATAATTATAAAATATCCGGCTTGTAAGTAAATGAGAAACGCCTCTTTGTTGTCAAAAGAGAGACAAAAAGATTTAAAATGATTGAGGAATACGATATTTTAAGTTTTAGTTTTTTTAGTTTGAAACAATATCAGCTGAAAGGCAGCTCTGAATAGCTCTGAAATGGCCAGTAAAAATAGAGCAAGCTTAGACGATGTGGCTCTAATCGATCTGTAATTTACAGTTTGCAATACTCGACTCTGATTGGCTGGAATTTGTATGTTTGGACAACATACAACTGGACACCTTTGATATGTTCTAATACCCCCCGTCTTAAAGCTGCCGTGGCCACTATAAATATTGCTATTCGTGTAAATCTCTTTTCAAAAAGTTATTCTTTTTAATATTGTTCAGAGATAGATCGATATAGCATTTGTTTATTTTTCCATTGCGGTCTTTTTGAAGCGGACAACTCAGGGATATTTACGACTTGTTAAGAAGAAATTCCCAATTCTGTTCACACACTTGAGCGCCGTGAACAAGGATAACAGGAAGCTTTTTCAAAACAGTTACAAATCTCTTTCTCACCCCCAAACAAGAAAGTGTTCTGATGCTTCGGGATAAAAAACGACGCAAATTGTTCGGAAGTCACTGGGGCTGAAAAAGTTTTCTCACTTTAAAATGTTATACTCTATTAGTTGAAAGTTTAAAAATGTGGAATGAATGAAAATGTATTCAAATATGCCTCCCTTGTCTGGGTCGCGCGATTATTGAAAAGGTCACTTTTTTAGTATATAGTTATGGAAATTCTATTTAGTTAACATTTTTGGTCGTGAAGCCGTTGAAAAATTGAAAGTTGAAAGAAAAAAGAGATTTGAAGAACAAAAAGCAAACTGAAATAACTTAACTTTTATTTTAAAAATTTTGGTTTCGAAAGGATAATCGTTCCCCATTATAAAGCATTGTGAAATTATTTTTTTGATCGCGGTTTTTTGTCCTGTAACTGTTTTCTTCACTTTAGCTTCAAAGGGAGAAATTGATGGCTGGATCAAGATCGATATCAAAGATAGAATTCTTGACAAAATTAAGTCATATGATCAAATAAATCATTAGAAACACACACGTTAAAAATTTGCACACGAATATTTCTTAGAATTAACAATTAACTTGGTTACCATGACTAGGTTTATAAAACAACAGATCACCAGTTTAATAAATACAAAATAATTTACGACGGAACTAAAAGCAATACTGATTTTTTAAATTTGAATAAAAAATTACAATCAACACGAACTTAAGCAGAAAGTTTTCTTTTGCAAAAGCCTCAATTCCGATTATTGCGAGAAACTGATGACAGCCTATATAGAGAAAAATAATTGATATTATTTAAGAAGTGTCTGTTTTCTTAACTGCGTCATTAAAAAAATTGTGGTGCAAGGTACGATCGATTTTGCGGTTTTGTAATTTTATGAAATCATTTGTGTAATTTTTATCATCAATATCCTTTATATATACACAGATGAAACCTACTATGCAAAAAACCAATTACAAATGAATCAAAATATAATTCCTTTGTTATTTGAAACAATTTTCTTCAGAGAAAAACCATAAATACAATAACTTCCTTCAGTAGTTTTTCTTCAAATAGGTTTAATTCTCAGTTATTTGTCCGAGAACGATAACAATATTCGCATGGGAAAGTGTCTGAATTTGCAATTGTATTCTTTTTATTTTTAAAAATGCGGTCCTTTTCATAACAAAATTATTGAAATATTGAAAACCTTTTTTTACCAAATTACAAAACATTTGCCATCATACTCATATCTTTTTTTACAGCATCCTACTTATTTCTTTTTGAGCTACTGTATGCAAAATTATTCCCAATATACAGTGTAAATGATTTTTTTTTAAAAAATTAAAATTATTCAAGGGAAATTAATCAAAATAATTTCTGAAGATTAGGGTGTTTTTTAAAAATTTTTTGTATTAGTATTTAAGAATCATCAAATTTTTTGTTAATAAAAGCAGTTTAAAATATAGACACAACCCGTAGAGGCTTGGTTGACCAACTCTAGCAGCTGAAAAAGTCGAACTTATCACCTTAACATTCTGCCATGAATAAAATGAGTTCTCGCATTAAAGCTGCGCTCCGCTTAGTGGCAAGACAACTGCCTATAGCCCCCAATTGTGGCAAATATTTCATAAGGGGGCTATAATTTCATTGGGAGGGGCGATAAAGGGAAGGAACCTAAACAAAAATGAGATGATTAAGGATAAATAAGTGAAACCAAACTGTCTGGTACTTGTTTTGTTCACGTATCACTATTTTTTTTCTGTTTTTACTTCATTGAGTATCAGAAGTACAAATTTCAACCATCTCCGATGCTATTTTTGAGCAAAATAAAAATATCAAACTAGATCAAAAATACTTCATATATTTGTTATGAAATTTGATTTAACTTAATATAAATTGTTCTCTTCGTATTTTTTTAAAGAGCAAAAAAAAAGAAAAAAGTTTGGCTCAAAGTTCCAACTTAACCACAATGAGAGTGATTGAGGCCAAAAAGATTTTCTGGGAAAGTTTTTAACTGGTAAATTTAAACAGTTACTTTGCGGCAAGTTTGAGGTATTGCACTAATTGTTTTCCGCAAAAAACTTAATCAAAATCAAATTTCAAATTAAGTTCAAATTTTATCAATTTAGTTTTCAAATGAAGCTCAAACTTTATCCCAGTAGCTGTTCTCAATATCAAAGAGAAAAGAAAAATACGAAGATCAACTGCTGCTTTTTAAAAATTATTCCAGTTCATTGTGAAATTAGTTGAACTCATCCGATTGACAAAAATAAAAAGTCAAATTTCTTTTTATTCTCAATTACCAGCTGTCTACTGATACGTTTTTTGACCATATTTTGGCCAATTTTTTTTATTAGTGGTCGTCTGAATTGCTCCATAAAAGTCGGTTAAGAAAAAAATTATGTTGAAATGACTTAAGTTTCTTGTTTTTTTTTTTGTAATTTCCTCATTCACCAGCCAGGGCAGAAATGTTTTTTTTTTCTTATTTGGCATGCCGGCGGTCTCGAAAACCCAGACATAATTTTGAGTATTTTTTGTATGTAGTTTGAGTGTGACGGTGGCGGTGTGGTATTTATGTTGCTGTTTATGACTTAGTTGGTTAACATAGTGACCGGCGGTATTATTTTAAGGCGAAGTTCCTTAGCCCTTAAACACGTGTCTTAATACCTGGCTTAGCTAATTGCTACGAAATGAAGAGGGTCTTAAGTTAATTTAATTTTATGGTTATCAGAGAGACAAACGCGCGTTTCGCTATCAGCCGAGTTAGCACGTAAGTAATACTAATGCGAGTGGATTTGGGCTAAAATTTATTTTGTTCAACTTGCTTTTCTTGTGGGTTCAGGTCTGCCTGAATTGTAAAGTTGCGCCCTAAAACAGCAGAAATCTCTGCCACTCGGGCTTAGTCCCGATCAGGTTCCAGCTGTGCCCAAATTAGCTTCCAACCGGAGGCTAATCCAGCCTAATCCAGAGACTGTTTGCTTTGGGGAGCTGGGGAGAGCCGGGGAATTTGGGAATACTAATCTGGCATAATAGAAACACGATTAAGACACCATTTGCCGTGTTACGGATCTGATAAGGCAAGCATGAACCAGTGCCCAGGCCAGAGATTGAACTTGGTTGATAGGCAGGGCACAACTCTACCTATCAACCCACCTCTACCATAACAACCAACAAACTACCCCACAACACCCCCCCCCACTCTCTTATCACCCATACCATTGTTCTCCTCTCGGTAGAAACTAACGATATACCCTGTACACCACAATGCGTAATGCGTATTTAGTATAAGACAGCAACAAAAAAACCAGTTGAGCATATATAATGACTTTTTTTAAACTTCAAGCAGTAGCAAAATCAACTAATTTAATGATAGCTTTTTTTTTACTTTTGTTGACAGACTTTGTATAAGTAATTAATGCTGCTTAAGTCTGTTACAAAATAGTTCAAAAAATGGACACCGTTTTTTGAAGGTTCAAGATATCGATACTACGACCCAAGCAAACTTGCCTATTATTTTCTGATTACATAAATTATTTTTTAACCATCAACTTGTTAAAATTTACAGGTCAAAAATAGTATTTACATATTAATTGTTTGGTACATTTTAAAACCAAGATCGGAGATTTTGTTATTAAACAGAAATAATAACTTGCGAAGAAGCTAGAATTTCTTTCGAAAAGTGGATAATCTAATCTTAGTTCAAAACCTGTTCTTTGTTTGCTAGACAAACTTGATCACAATTTCCTGCGAAGGGACGGGTTTGTTTTCAATATTAATGCCCAAAATTTGGCATTGCTAAAACTGTCCAAACTTAATTCTAATACTTCCAGTTTTAAAACCAGTCCTTTATCAGAAATGTTCAGGAGAATTTATTCGTTGTGATCCAGACACACTTTTAGCCCCGTATTAAAATGCCCCTATTTAAAGCAATTAAGAGAACATTATACGCGGAAGTGAGTTTTTATTCCGGGCTGGGTTCGAAATTTATACGGAAGAAATTTGCAATTGATGCTGAATATGGAGCGAGTTTATCCCCAAAAATTGGCTCTCTAATTTTTCCTAGCTCTCCCTTTTTTCTGGAAAATATGTTGCCTTTTACCCCAATTAAGTTAATCCAGCGCTGCAAATTCGCGAGAAAAGGAGCATTAGTCTATTATTGTTGCAGCATAAAAGTCACGGATGCTTGAACTGGAATATTGATTATAAAGCCAACGTCACTTTAAATAGTAATAAATCCTCATTTTTCACAATATTTTGACAGGTATTTAAGGACGTCTTAACGGATTAAAATCAGCATATTTTTTTCAAGTTTCAATAAGCGAAAAGGTGTGCGCAATGTGTTTTTTATTCAGGCCCTTGAACTCCTATATAACTATATTCAAGAAATCCTCTCTTTTTTTTCAAGTGGCAGCTATACTTTTTTATTTCAAGCTTTCTGGTCTTAATTGCGAGGAGTTAATCACCGAAAGTAATGATGAAAGTTAAACATTGAAAGCAGCATTGAAAAATCTCAGGTATACGTCATTTACTTGGAAGATATTTTTCCACAAATTGTGCATATCCGACCAACCACTTCTCTGAAATTTTTCTCCTATTAGGCAATTTTTGTTTCCAATTTGCCCAACGTTTTAGTTCAGATCACAATTATAATGAGAAAAATTAATTGAGACGCCGTTAAGGAATCTCTTATACTGTGTTTTTTCAATAAAAGATACCTGGACTAAAAATATAGGACTGAAAACAGTGATTGTGTTTCAATATTTGAAAAGAAAATATTGAAAAACAGTTATAATTGCTTTTATTTGACAACCTTTCAATTATCATGCCATCAAATGATATCTAGGTTCTACTAAAACAAAAGCAAAACAAACTAAACATATTTAAAACCCTTAAAAAATTTTTAAAAAACGAGAGAATTAAAATTTGAAAAGTTTTCACTGAAGTATTCATGTTTTTCTCATAAACAATTTTGGCATTCACAATCAAATAAACCTTTTCGTTTTCAAGTTATGGAAATTTGTTTTCAAGTGTTTAGTTCGACAATTGTTAAGTGCATGAAACGTAAAAATGCAGATGCTTTTTAAAAATCCAGGCAATAAAGATGACTACGATTTGCAGCCTTGAATACAACCCTTGTTGAGAAATTTTCGGTTTTTAAACACAAGAATTAGTCGGTATCGTTGTTTCGTCTAGCCAAAAACAACAAAATTTCCTGTATTTTTTCCCCGGTATTGTCGTTTTTGTTTTGTTTTCAACATAAGAAAGATTCGGTATCGCTTGCAAACGTGAATTCAAAAAAAGTTTATGGGTTGAATTTTTTGATGCCAAACAGTGAGTGCTTATTGTTTTGGAGATTTTGTTTGAATATAGAGTTATCATATTTTTGCATTGAAAATTACAAATCTTGAGTCTGTTTTTGTCAGAAATCATTGAGTATTTCACATACAAGTTGACAGCTTTATTTGTTGACATTTTAATCATTTGAAATTTGCTGGCAAATTCTAAAAAAAGCATTCATTATTTACTTTGCAAAGTATTATAGTTTTCTATGTTATATTTTCTTTTATTCAGTTATTTTCTCAGGCCCAAAGTTTTGAAAATGAAGGTTTTTACGATTTTCAAACGATTATTCGCAGATGAAGCTTCTTGAAAAAAATCAGTTTTTATTCTATAGTCGTAGAAAGAAAGTTAGCGGTGTTTCATTTAAAAAAAAATGAAAGAAAAAAAGGACAGCAAAATTCAGCTTTCTGTGAACACTACAGATTTTTTACCTGCAAAATTAGTGGAAATCGGCTTTTATTGCGGCTCACCCGCTTTAATATTCTCAAAACATATTCGTATCAATTTAACAAAAGCAAATTAATTGCTCTTTCGGCGATGAAGATTTTAAAAATTTATTGACGATACTCAAATTTGAAGAGCTATGTTACAAAACGCTTACCAAAATCATATGACTGAAATCTCTTATATAAAAATTGGTGTTTGTTATTATTGCAGAATTTAGCAAAAGTTGTTTGCAGTTGTGATACGCTCAACTGATTTTCTTAGTGGCTCTTCCTCGCATGCTCACTTAGAGGTGCTGTCCTATAAACTTTTCAAAATCTCCGAGAGAATAAGACAAACCTTGCTAAGAACTTTGGAAATGTAGCTTCATGAAGAACTCTAAATAAACAAAACTAACTCAACAGTTTTAAAGGGTTTAAATTTAAGAAGAATCGAGTTACTTTTTTTTCTCAAAATTACCCCACAAAGACATAAGTCTATCTTGAGCACATAAATAAAGTTCAGAGCGTTATTGAAATCTTCATTTTTAAACGAAATGAAATGCATATCTTATAGGCCTATATCTTTTTTTACTGACCAGTCTTTTGCACCGCTAATATATTTTTTTAAAAATTAAAAAATTCATCTTAATGAGACAAAAATCTTGAAAACTTCAAAAAATTAACTTACTTTGAGGAGAAGTAAAACCCAGCCATGATTAATTCCTCACACAGTTTCGAAAACAATTCAAAGTCGAGCATTTTTGCAACAAATGTTTATATTAAGAGTTCTAAATGAAACAACTTCGCTCGATCAAATGTGGCTCAAATATTACATACATGTATATGAAGTAAGTGTTAAACAGTAAATTATGAATTGAAATTAAATCTTTAAATCAAGAAGTCAAAACCAATATTAAACCTATCATTCTATCAAATATATCCAAATTAGCCAGCAGCTCACATTTTTCGCTCCTTTGGAAAATTTTAATGAAACTAATAATTGATAACACGTGCTAGTTAAGACAGGGCCTTTGTATGTTGTATTAGAGATAATATTACAATAAAAACGTGTGATAAAGATTATTATTTGTTGCAATGGCCGAGTGTCTGCGTCTATATGTGTATGTTTGTAAGCAACAGCGGTCTGTATTATTGATATGGAAAAATTTTAATAAAAGTTAAATCACTTACCTGGCTTTAGAGGGACATAGTGTTGCAAATTGTGTCTGATTTTTGGGCATTTTGGGTTTGTTTGGCTTTCTAAATCTTTCATAGCTGGAAAACTACGAGCTGGGGAATTAAAAACGGCGATATCTTACACGGGCGACTTGTTCTTCGCAAATGCTCTAATCTAAATAGTCTTTCCAACTATACTCAATTATTTCACGTTATTTTCCTCAAACTACCTGTTCCACAATCCCCCAAACAACTCCTCAAAATTCGCCAATTGTGGGGTGGTATAAATTTGTTTCACGAAGTTGCCCATTTTCCGCTTGGAAAATTTTGACCAGTAAAATTGACTTTCTACACATTTGTAAGTTATCAATCTAAGAGTATAAATTTTATGGGTGTTTTAGGTTTAGACATTTGAGCCCCGCGAACAGGTAATTCCTCTAATCAACAAAGTAAACTGCATAAATAAACAAATCTTTCAGCTTGTATGATCAATTCAAACTCACTTTCTTTTCGCCCCACTCCTTCGATCATTTCACGCTTTTCTGAAATTTTCTTGGCCCGAAAATCTCTTGCGACGAAAATTTCGCGCTTCAAACTCGTTTTTTTTCCGAGATTTTGTCAAAAATTTTCACTCACAAATCTAGAAAAGTTAATTTTTTGAGGTTCGGTATTCTGTAAAAGAATAAGTTAGCAAAACCCGCGGCATAAAAACCGAGTGAAAATTGAATTGAGTTAACTAGTTGAGTAATATCTAGTCAAGGTTAATTAATAAAATTAATGCAGAACTGGACCAAAAGTGTTTGAATTTTGGGAAACAAGAGCGTGTATCTATTCCTTTGGAAACTTGGCGAAGGAACTGGGCTAAAGTGGGCTTAGGGTTTAATTCGGGGCTAATCTGTCGATGTACTTGGTTTTGTGAGACACGATTGATCAAGTGGGATTAATTGAGACTATTTTGGGGATTTGGGGAGAAATTTAATAAAGTCCAAACATTATTACACATTTCCCTATTGCGATAACTCATCTTAACTGAAGAAAATTTTTGCCCCAGTTCTTAATAAAGTGATTGTGGGGTGTAGGAAAATTGGTTAAAGTCGAGCTTGTTATTAAAAAGGAGATAGTTATATGAGAATATATTATACAAAGTGATTTTTTTCTAAACAACACAATGCGAATTAGATAATGTAGCACTTGTCGTTTATTAAACAGGAATGATTTTGTGCGTTTGTTTATTTTGGCAAATATTTCTCGATACTTATCCTGATTTGCATGGACCTGTTTTTGTTTTGTGCTCTTATAAGAGAAGTAATTTTTTCTAATTCTGTTGTAAAAGTCTAGTAGATGAAACTATAATTCAGAAAATTGTTTGCTCTGAGCAAATTATTCTAAAAAGAATAACCAGAAAAAATCGCTTTGTTAAATTTGTTAAATTAATTCTTAAAATGTTAATTTCTCAATAATTAAATGTTTTTTTCGGACCTTTACCCGAGCACACGCATTCAAGATCAGGTCGAGGAGTAAACGATAAAAAATTTTTAAAGTGTATGACTTTCAGTGATAATAAATTTTGCTCGAGATACAGTGAAAAGCGATAAAATTTTGAATAAAAATTTAATGCTGAAATTTGCAATTTTCGCAAAAATTACCTCAATTTTGTCCCGCAAAACAAACTGCTGGAGCAAAACAACTTACCTTTGAGTACGAAAAAGGTTGTAAGAAAGTTTCAGTGCTGGTTGCAATATTTTTGTAAAAATGTGAAATAGTGTTGCAAGGATCTTGCTAACATATTTTTTTTTCCTGTTAAAAAGCTGAGAGAGAACAATTTTACGTAAATTGGGCTAAAAAGAGATTGAATTAACCAGACAAGAATCTTTAGTTTTTCAATGCCAACTTGGCTACGGACAAGTAGCCATAAGGAACAAAAAAATAATAAATTGGTTTATAAATAGACATGCAAGATCGAGAAATTAAGTTTCCCAATCAACTACCTTCCAATTTCCACAAAATTCCTGAGTATCGCTAAAATTTGGCAGTCAACCGGACCAATTTTACTAAATAAACATCTCGTATCGGTCTGCAAAGATTACCACTGTAATTGACTTCTGTTCATTGCCACCGTCTGGGCTTATAGTATTAGATACTTTTCCCGTACCGAACTCCAAGTGTAAATCAGTACTGGGCAATTGTAAATGCAAGTCTTCCATGTAATATGATTTGCTCGCTTTCTCGCGGGAAATTTGTTTCTTTAAAGCGTTTTTGGATGGCACAAAAGACAACGATTGTACAGTCGCGATGGCACAGTAAGAATGACAAAATTCTAGGGGGATGGAGAGCATGGTTTCGATCCCCGTACGGAACTTTATTTTCGCTTTTGGATTAAGATTTGCCAAGTCTTGGCCAAGTCTGACAATTCTTAAATGTATTATGATCATAGCTCTGAATCAGTACTGATATCTAGGCTTGGAATTAGACTTGCCCAGTACTGATATTGACTTAGCGTTAGGTACGGGTTTGCAAACGAAAAGACGCTACTTTTACAAAACTGTCATGCACTGGAGTCGTTGGTTGACGAATATTAACAGAAATTTTTTCCTCGAAAAAACTAAAAAGAAGAGCAAGAAAAACTGTGGCAATTCTTTGTGGTAAAATCAAAACTGCTCCCGCATTCAAAAAATTGTGAACCAAAAAAGAGCAAAAAATTGATATGATTACTTTTTTGAGTCATTTTTTATACATTATTCGACAAAAAATTGTGTTTGCTCAGAGAACAATTTCAATCGTCATTGAACTCTAGAATCCATTTGAGTTAATTTTAAATTTCCCGAGGTTTCACTTGAAAAAAAGCAAAACTTTTTGCATTATTTTTGTATTAATTAGTTTTACATCGTTTTTTTTTATAAAATGTTAACTTAATATGTTTTATAGGATAAAAAAATTTTCAACATCGTCTTTTGTGTCGGGTTACAAAAAGCACCTAAGCGCTGTTATTAATTTAAGCTTACTTATTGAAAACGCCAAATGTAATGTTTGGTAAGATTGGTTTATTTGCTATTTGTATATTCGATCAAAAGGTGTCTTACAAAAGTTTGTTAATGTTTATGGTAATGTCAACTTCAGAGTTTGTGGGCCTCTTTTTAATTTTGTTAGCACACTTGCTCATATATTTCAATGACCATTTAAAACTAATATTTGATAAAAAAAAGGAAAAATTAGTTGAAGCTGCTTATGATACCTCTGAAATATATTTTTATGAAAGCAGTTGCCCCATACTCTAAGAGGTGGAGAGGTTGTTTCAAAAAATAATGTGGAATTGCTTTTCTTTAGTGAACCATTCCCCGCCTTTTCTATTGTTCCATTCGTCAATTACTTTTTTGAAATATTTTTTTTTCTTTTTTAAAAAATTTAACTCGCGCAGATATTTATTTGCAGCCATTTCTTTATCAGAATCCGAGCAGTTTGTTTAAAAAGTGAAATATTTCCAAGCAATAATGGGTAGCGAAATTCCAAACAATTGTGGATAGCAATTTTCACTCAGCCATTTCTTCATCAGAATCCGAGCAGTGTGTTTAAAAAGTGAAATATTTCCAAGCAATAATGGGTAGCGAAGTTCCAAACAATTGTGGACAGCAATTTTCACTCAATATGAAGTTTGTTTCAAAGATGAACTGTAGAAAAATATTCTGTAACTTATCAATTGCACTTGAGTTTCCTGAAAAATTTTATTGCTGTTAGAAAAAAATGCATGTTTTTTTCGGTTTTTACATATCAAGAAGCTTTTTTATGTAAAAAAAAATACGAAATTGTCAATTAATTTTTTTTCTGGTAAAATTAGTCAAATTGTCTGACTTGCTCGTAGATTTTTTTTCTATTTCCAGAATTTCTTCATTTCTTAATGATAAAGAGTTCAAAATTATTGGTATATTTTTGATGGCACAGTTTTATAATAATGTGTTTTAGACACCCAGTAAAAGGGGAAAAGCCAGAAACTTGATAAACAAGATTTGCTAATATAGTGAAGATCAGTGAACAGATATATATTTTTTATTTTTCATTTTTCAAAAACTCGAAACTGGTTATCTTGTTAAGATGTTGCTCCTTGCCCATGCAAAGATCTTCCAAGTTTCCACAAGTCTCAATATACATATCTGACACAAGCCTGATGATGTCTCTGATGTCGCTTTAAAACTTAATTCATTTTTGCCGCAGCGCACTTACTATCTTTTTGCTTTTTATGTCTTTTTCTG
>NW_027453471.1:0-33084 GCF_964194025.1 Convolutriloba macropyga | reverse complement strand
CTCGAAATTATATTGGAATCGCAAAGCGAATACAAAAATTAGTGAGCGTGGCTAAATTTACTTATTGGAATTGCGGAGCAAATCCAAACTAGACTTTTACGAGTGTAAAAGTAGAAGCCTGATTTTTTATCTCAGTTCATTTATACTATAACGTTCTTCATTGCTATTAAGGAATCGAGTTGCAAAAGCTACCGTTTTCCACTCTTCACAATCCAATTGCTCAAGTGCAGCGCCTAAACCTTGACGAGATGCGTCGCATTTGATTCGCGTTTCCAGTGTCGGGTTAAAATGAGTGTTTTCTGTTGCATTCGCAATAACGGTTTTTATATGCTCGAAATGTGTTTGATGATTTTCATTCCAAATAAATTTTTCGTTTTTCTTTAATAATGGCCGAAGAGGATGACATATTTTGGCAAGATTAGGAATAAACTTACTTAAGTGATGGACACTACCCAAGAATGACCGTAATTGTTTTCAGTGTTTTTGGAGCTTTGATTTCCGCAATTGCTGCTGTTTTAGATTCTATGGGTTTAACACCACTTTGTGAGAATGTGAAACCAAGCCAATTTATCTGATGTTTGGCGAAGTGACATTTGCTCAAGCTAATTCTGAGATTAACGGCCTCAAGTTTTTCTCAAACAATTCAACGTATTTGAGGTGCGATTTCTTACTACCTTTGTTAACTACAATTATGTCGTCACGAAAAACAATATGTGTTAGACAAACCAACCAATGTGTAATCCATCGCCTTTTGAAACTCCGCTGGCGTATCTGTTAGACCATAAAATCCCGTTTTAAAACGATACGTACCTGTTGCGTCACCACAAATGATATTGAAATTACAATGACGTGCGGTATCCGGATGCAAGCTTAATTGACTATATGCGTACTTTAAGTCGATCGTTGAGAAATAAACGTTTTCGCCCTGATCAGAGTCATTAATGTGCTGTGAAATTGAATCGATAAGGCTGTCTATGTTTGGCATTTGGTATTTATTTTTATGTATTGATTTGTTTAAAATTTTTGAATCGAGAGCTAACTTTACAGATTTGTCCTTCTTGACTGTAATTACGATAGGGGAAATAAAATTTTTATCGGAACATTCTTGTAATTTTTCAATATGTCCTTGTTGAGAAAGTTTTTTCAATTCGTCAGATACTTTGTCCAACAGATTTATAGGAACGCGACGGCCTTTTTGGTGTAATGGGGTGTAATTTTTATGAAATTTTGAACGAACAATGTGTTTTGGACTTACCGATTCTGGAGATTAAATCAAGAAAATCAGTTGTAATTTGTTTCTTGATTGGACAGTATTCTTGTTCTACCTGGTTAATTGTCTTTTGATTATCTGACTGTTGGGTTGAAAGTCCGAGTACAGGAAACAAATCTCTACCTAACAGTGGGCGGTGGCCATCCGTCACGACTTGGATTTCTATTGGATTCGCGTACCAATTGTTACTTTGAATTGAAGTTTGAAGAGTGCCTAGCGTATGAATAGGTTCGTTGGAGAAAGTTTTCAATTGTTTGGGATTCGCTTCGCGTATCCACTTTAAATTTGAGTCTTGGGAAACAATTGAAGTTGCCAATGATTCGTTTACTATTGTGCATACGCTGCCCGAATCCACTAAAACATTCGTTGTTGTATTTCCGATCGTTACGGGGAGATTGATTGCCTCCATTGAAGTTGTGAATTCCGTCGAAGATACTGTAGCCACGCAATTATCTTCATCTGATGAATAATTCGATTCCAAGTCAGGATCAAAATCAATCGAAATTTGATTAACGTCTTCAGCTTGATCATCTTTTTCGACATTATTAACCCGTGCTCTAGGTTTTGGGAACGAATTAGAGTATTTTGGGTTCCGACAGACTTTTGCGAAATGATTATCAATACCGCAATTATTGCATTTCTTTCCTCGGGCGGGACATCTATTGCGATGCTCAGAAGTCCAGTTCATTCCACAGAAATGACAAGTTGTGGGGTTTTTTCCGTGCCGTAGTGTTCATGGTAGAGAAAGGAGTAGCATTTGCGATGCGCATCCGGTGCACTTGATTGACGGTTGAATTGAGTTCATTCTTATTTGCATTCAATTTGAGCTGGTTGAGGGTACCCATTTCGATGTTAATTGCTATTGCCAATGCTTTGTCAGGTTCTACCGTTTCTTTTAGAAGTTCTTTTTGGATATCTTCATTCTGCATGTTTGCGATAAAAACATCTCTAATGATCGTGTCCTCTTTTTCTCCTAAATCGCAATTTTCCGAAAGTTCTTTGAGATGACCATAAAATTTCTCAATTGGCTCTCCCTTTTGCTGTTTTCGTGTAAGAAAGAGATATCGATCGAAGGTGATGTTGTGAATTTGGATGAAAGTTGTGTTCAAGACATCCCAAAGATTACTTGTTGAAATTTCATCCAGATCAACAGTCAAGTTTTTTGAATTGAATATTCTCCGCCCTTCTGTTCCCAGACTCAAGTACATCAACGACGATGTTTTTCTATCGCAGAGTTTCCACGGTTTGTCTCCGCATAGTATGCCTATCGCTATAATGCGTTGACAGTTATTTTTCCATGCTGCTTTTGCCTGTTCATTACGGGTGCGTCGATCTCGCTCCGATTGTGCTGTCGGATTTTCAACTGCGTCCTCATAGGCTGGTTCAAGAGGTAGAATTTCGTTTTCGGGGGGATCGGCTAATAGTAGATCCACTTCAATTCCTTCACGAGCAAGGATTGCAAGTTTGAGCTGTGTCCTCCAATGTTCCCATCGAAGTGGAGGCTCAAGAGTTGCCTTTTCCCAGAAAGGCTGTATTCCGAGTGGAGATTTGCCACTGTCCTTTAGTGCTGACTGCGCCATGTTGTATGTTAGCTTAGCGGATAGAGTTGTAATAGTGATGCGAATACACTATCTCGAAATTATATTGGAATCACAAAGCGAATACGAAAATTAGTGAGCGTGGCTAAATTTACTTATTGGAATTGCGGAGCAAATCCAAACTAGACTTTGACGGGTGTAAAGTAGAAGCGATTGCAGAGCAACTTGAATTCAGAATGATAAACGAAATTATGATTACTTATTATAAAATACTATGAACAAATTATGAAATAATTT
Source organism: Convolutriloba macropyga (assembly GCF_964194025.1). Lineage (NCBI taxonomy): Eukaryota > Metazoa > Xenacoelomorpha > Acoela > Convolutidae > Convolutriloba > Convolutriloba macropyga. The sequence continues at coordinate 29,979 of NW_027453471.1, read as the reverse complement.
AGTAGACTAGCGGGAATATATTTTTTATACGTGAATAATAAAAAGACATAACCTTAGTTATGATATATTTATGATTTTTATATAAAATAGAGGATAGATTGATAATTAAGTACACATACAAATTCCGATATATATAGGTATTCATATGTATCACAGATCCATTGTATGTTCTCTGCTCTTGCTTTTTCAGCTCTTTTCACTTTGGCAGTTTTTTATAAGTTCTGGAGAAAGCAGTTTCTCGAAAGGACATTCTGATCCACTGATTTCAATAAATGGACTTAAACGATTAGCGGAATACTTCTAATCCTCATTGATTCCTGACATGCCTAATTTCAGGTGGACTTTGCCTCGTCTCAACTCTGCCAGTTGCACTTATCAATTCCTACAAACAAAAGTAAGTTCTAAATATTCAATAATTAGAAATCATTTATACTTAGTCAGTAAACATACTGGTTGCGTAATTGAGTGATCATGCTGACAGAATGCTTAAGTACACAACAAAAATATTGACTGTAGTGACATTCAAAGAATAAACGACTAGACTAATTTTTCTGCATTTTTTGAATGTGAAATACTTTGGAAAATTTGAGCAAGTTCAAAAGGTTGCATTAAGAGATTCCAAAACAGTTGAAAAACTACTAATTTATGACTAAAAATGATCCCTAATTTCATTTAATTAGTATTTTAGTACTGACTAAATTAGTTGTTGAATGGCGAACAACAGAACAGAAAGTAGAAATATATATTACAACCGTTTGTTATTGTTATTATTGGCGTTTTCCACGTGTAATACCAGATAGTTGACTCTACATAAATCATAAAAAACTATTAACATTATTTTAATCGGTTGTGGTGAAAAGTCAAAAATATCTAAAATACTTTTTAATTCCAAACTTTTGGAAAACTTTTGAAGAATTGCTTGTTGTTCCGACCCCACTTGTGGGGGGAAGAACTATATACTCAAATGTGATTTTTTTCTCAGACAATTTTGGCCGATCGATATATCCATCGTAGAGAAATGTGAGTGGTATCATTAAAAACTCGTCCAGCGTAGAATTGGGAGTTAAAAATAAATTTTCAAATTTCGTAACTTTCGAGGAGTTATCGAGGCTTAAATTTTGGTGAACATTTCACTGAATTCCGTTGTTTCTGATCACAATTTCTTGTGAGTTAAGAAAACCTTCGAATTAAGATTTTTGCTGCAAAAATATTAATTCAAGATTACGTTTCACGCAATTAAACAAAACAATCTTTTATTCCTGATAGACGAAAATGCTAGTTTTGGTCTCATAGGTAAGATTACTACAAAAATGTCGAATTCCATTTGAGAGCTGTTTTTTCTAGAAAACTTTTCGCATTTTTTGTTTTTTAAAGTCACTTATAGACTAGTCGCTTTTCATATCGAGATTCCGTTAATGGCGAAACTCATTTACAGCCAAAAAAAAGCTCAATAAACAAAAAACACGTTTTCTAGGAATCGCTCTTGTTTTCTTTTGGCTTCCACTCTGATTTTTCGTGATTTCTAATGAATTTTTTACTCTCTTTTCGAGGTTTTTCAAATTTTTTGTAGTCCCATGGCATGGATACGACAACAAAACGGGCAATAGGTTCGTTAATGAGCATCAAGTGTACCTATCTAGTGCTTTGAGTAGACAGCTAATGGCTGTTAAGATATAAAAATTAATTTTTTGATCTTTTTCTTTGAAAAACAACCGGTCTGAAACAAAATTTTTTGATTTGTGAGTCATTTTCAATCACAGGATCTTCTTCCTTTCTAATGCAACCATAATTTGTTTGGATAGCAATTTTGACTTCTAACTATTTCTTTTATGACTTCCAAGCCCCGAGTTATGATAATTTTTTTAAAATTATTTGATATTTTTTTCATTATTTTAATTCCTTTTGATTTTTTTTACACTATCGTAATACTGGTAATTCACATTTCCTTAGAGAAATTGTTCAATGGATCACAGAGGAGGTTTTCGGAAAAAAGCTTATGGTTTAAATGGCTTCGAAATTTTCTTCTAGCACCTTTCTGTTGAACTTTTGGTTGAACTTGTTTTTATTGTCATAAGATTTATGGCGATGTCCTATTGATAACTTATGAATGACGAACAACATCTTTTTCCCATCGAGACATGAGTTAGCGTTTTATGGGTTTACTTTGAAAGCTATTGCAATTAATGGCTTTGATAACTCGAGTTTCTTTTCAAAAAATTCGTGGTTACTATATACTTGTTCATTTTTATTGATTTTTTATGTGATATTTTTGAACGAATAAGCATCACTTTGCTATTAAAAAATAATTAAAAATAGAAAATTTTTACAGCAAAAATCATATTTTAGTGGCTTCGACACTTTTCTCTCGGAAATTTTTTTTGACTTTCCTGTATTAGACTGTTTTTTTTCTATTTGTATTCGTATAAAGCTGAGATTTATCGAAGCTTCTGTTTGAGGATTGAATGAATGATGTTTCTCATTGCAAACAGTTTATAGCGAATAGTCATAAGGTTGTTTATATTACTCTCTTTCAAAATTTTTTTTAATTTTTCAGTTTTTATTGTTTTTTCGTCAACTTGTAACTTATTCTCATCACTGAGAGGTCCCATTCAAAAGCATGTTATTCAAAAATTTTCATGTTCATTGATATTATGTTGCAACTATTGTAACTGTTGTTTTGTTTGGTGTACGATATGCGTTTTCATGACAGTTTTGTCAGTGGTTAATTTTTGTGTTTCTTTTTCTGTTTTGTAGCATATTCGCGTAATAACAAATCCCACTGATTTTTAAGTAAGTAGCAAGTGAACTTATTTAATAGTTCAGCATAATTTTTAGCTAATTTACTGGTTTAGCGAACTATACAATTGAAATAAGAGAAACAAAATTCAGATAAAAGCTAATGATTTTAATTGCTTCAATAATTTGTGTTTTCGCAATTTGTTTTTGTTTTTTTTTTTAGTTTTTCTACAATTGTAGTATGTTTCTGTGGCTTAGTCGGAGCATATTTAGGTGTTTTTGTAATGAATTTTTAGTGGGTTTATCAAAAAAAATTCGCTAAAGGCTAAGGGGGTTTTAAGGCGTTTGAAGTTATGAAACGTTAAAAAAGTTAAAATTGATTTTTGAGTTTTGCCTCATTATTTTTTGACGACTTTTAACCTAGTCCCATTGAAGACAAATATTATCTGCCGTGTAGTTAAAAAAATAAGTTTGCGTGGCTAAGGTTTTATCTGATTGCATTTTGGCGTTGTTGCTAGGTGCCTTTTAATTTAGACATTGAGTTTTTGCTGCAAAATTTCAGTTTGTGCTGATTTTGTTGTTTTTTTTCGTAGTCTTTTTATTGGCAGGTCTTGTTAGCGCAGTAATGAGGCTCAACAATATGTAAGCCAATTAGTAATTTGGTTATGAAAAAATTTTTTTAATTCAAATTTCTATATCTGATTATCTCTTCATTTCGATGACAATTAAGTCAAAAATGTAGATGAGCTGGGGTCGGAACATCATGTGCGAACGCACATTAACGAGCCTCCTTGTTTTCAATCACGAAATACATAAAGTAGCAATAAAAATCTGAATTTTTGCGAAACGGTCAAAAATTTATGTTAAATCAGCGAAATAATGTTCCTTGGTGTTCTATTTAACAATTGACATATTATGTAAAACTTCTTGAAAACTTTTGAATTCTTCCTTTGCTTTTCGAAATACAGGCAATTACGCGCCAATACTAATTTTCGGCAATTAATGTACTAATTCAAAATATTTACGTCTATATCTTTTCCTTAAACTTAGGTATTCTCATATAGGTCTTCTCAATTCTCTTATATTGCATTTAAATCATAAGATTGGTCTTAAAAATTTCTTTGACTTCGATTAAACCAGAAATACAAACGAGAAGGCTTTTTAATGTGCGTTTGCACATGATGCTCCGACCCGCGCTCATCTACATTTTTCACTGAACTGTCTTTTGAATTACATTTTTGACAAAGAGATAATCAAAATAGATGTTTGAATTTAAAAAAAAATGTTACACAACCAAACTAATATTTGAAAAGTATAATGCCATGCATAATAACAACAAGATCTGCCAATCAAAAGATTGCAAGAAACAAACAACAACAAAAAAAACAAAAACAAAAATTTCACGTCGAAACTTCATATCTAAATTTAAAAGCACCCAGTAACAACGTCAAATTACAATCAGACAAAACCATAACTACACAAATTTACTTTTTTCCTAACTACAAAGCAGTTGGGATTTTTCCTTAATGAGACTAGGTAACAAGTCGACGAAAAGAAGACATAATGAGGCGATATTCGAAAATCAATCAAATTTTTTTAAACCAAAAAATTTCAAACGTCTTAAAAATTATTAGCTTTCAACGAAATAATTCCTGATAAATTCAAAAAAAACTTGTAAAAAACCATAGAACTTGTATTTGGTTAGACTGATTCATAGGAACAGACTAAAGATTCAGAAAAACTCAAAAAATTACGAACAACAATTTACAAACTTTGAAAAAACACAAATTAGTGAAGCCATTAAAATCATTAGCTATTGTCTGAATTTTATTAATTTTCATTTCAATTTCTGTTTATATTGGTTCAGCTAAAATTATACTGAATTAATAATTAAAGTTCAATTAGGCCACATTTTAACATCATTGGGATCTGTTATTACGCGATTGTGATTTTTGCGAAATACACCACTCACATGACCTTTTTTAAAAACGCATATTGTACCAGAAACTAAACATCAGATACGTCATTTTATCAAAAATCATCGTAATTTTGAAACTATAGGTAATTGTTTGGGACCTCTAAATGTTGAGAACATGTTACAAGTTGACGAAAAGAACAACAAAAACAAAAAATTGAAAAATCATTTAAAGTCTTACAGATAAATAAATTAAAATTTTTAATGTTTATCACTATAAACTGACTGCTTGAAGTAAAATCATTTATTCAATCTTCAACTACAAAATTACAAGACAAATCAGCATTTTACGGCTAAAGAATCAAACTTTACCTAAAGAATTAAATATACGCGAAAAAATAGCAAATTCAAAAAAAAATGATTGCGAAAAATGTCAAAGCCCTCAAAAAATGAACTTTTCAGTAAAAAATTTTCTTCTTTCGGTTTGTTTCAGTAATGGGATTCTTCTGCTTAGCATTTTTACCCCAATAAATCAACAAACATGAACAAACACAATAAAACCACGAATGCTTTGATAAAACCATTTTATCAACACCATTAAATTCAAAAGCTGATAACTGAAGCTATTAATAACGCTGAGTTCTGAGTCGATGAGACGGCAGAGATTTGTAACTTTCATAAATTGTCATTAATAAATTACAAAAAGTCCTTGACTATGAAAAACACAACAACAAATACAGGCAAAAAATATGTAGAAAAATGAGCGAAGAAAGTGTCTAAACAATTTCAACCACATGTTTTTGTCTGAAAATTGTATATATATATGATCCGTTGAATTTCTTTCTTAATCAATTGCAACATTCAATATTATAACAATGTGTCAAGATTCCAAAAAAAAGCCAAAATTAGGAAAAAAAATCCAAATGACATTGAAGTCATTAAACCATTAATTAGCAGATAAGACCGCTTACCAGATAAATTTAAATGCAATTAAAAGAAAGGGTTTTCTGTCATTACTGAGGTTGACTTACAGCTCATGAAAATCAGTTTGATAACGGTTAGTGTCCAAAAAAAAAAGGTTTTGTTTTAATGTCTTAACAGCCATTGAATTCAATAGCTTTCAACGGAAGTCAATAAATACGCTCAGCTAATCCTCGATTTGAAGACAACAACATCTGGCATGCACAGGTTATGAAGAAGACATCACTATGGAAACAACAACAAATACAGGCAAAAACAAAAAATTCTGTTGGTAAGTGGGAGAAGGAAGTGTCGAAGCCATTTAAAATATAAGTTTTTCTCTGATCAATTGAAAGTCTCCCTCTACGCTAATGGGAGATATCAAGAAGATTAAATGAAGGTACCTTCTATGCCAATGGCAGAAATCAATATCACGATAATGTGATAAGACTTCAAGAGGAACCAATGATACGAAAATAACCAAAAAAAATATTAAATTTTGAAATCTTGTGGCATTGAAGTCATATAGCAAATAATATGAAGATAAAAGAGCTAACCAGATTTTTCTTTGGTCATGGTAGAAAGTATGGTGGTCCTGTCATTACTGAGGCCGACTTACAGGTCACGACAGTAGTTTTGTGATCAGTTAATGTTAAAAGAACATTTGACAAATGTTCTTTTTAAGTTTTAACAGCTATTAGCTGTCCACCCAAAGCTATAGATAGGTTCCCCTAATGCTCACCACGAAACCTATTGCACTTTTAGTCAACTAGTAAAGAACTCAACACAGAACATTTAGTCAACACAGAACTCCAAAATTTTAGTGTAACCTAAAAAAAAGAAAGTCAAAGTTTCCTGTAAAATTACGAAAACTCAGAGTCAAAGCCAAAAAAAAACAAGCAATTCCTTGAAAACGAATCATTTTCATTGTGCTTCATTGGACTTTAAGTCAGGTTTGTCATTAACGGAAATTCGTTATGAGAAGTGACTAGTCTCCAGGGGACTTAAGAAAACAAAAAAGTGATAAATTTCTAAAAAAAAAAAAGAGCTCTAAAATAGAATTCGAATTTTTTGTTAGTAAACTTCACTATGAGACCAGAACTAGTCTTTTTTCTTCGCCTTTCATCTATTGGGAACTCAAAATTGATTCATTTTGTGGCGTGAAATGTAATTTTGAATTAATTTTTTTTTTTAAAAAAAATCCTAATTTGAAGAAAAATTACACTGAAAGTGAACAAAATCATGCCAAATATCCTGTGTTCACACAAAACTTCAATTCTCGATAAACTCTCGAAATAAACAAAATTCAAAAAAGTCTTTTTAGTTTTAAATTCTGCGCCGGACGAGCTTTTTAATGATACAACTCACATTTCTTTACGATGAATATATCGATCGGCCAAAATTGTCTGAACAAAAAAACCCATTTGAGTATATAGTTCCTCCCCCACAAGTTGGGTCGGAACAAATAGCAGCTGTTATCAATGGAAATTAATGCCGTACTAATAAACAGTAATAGCTCAAACTTGTTTAGATGGTATGCATATCTGCAAAATGAATGATTCTATTGCAAGTCTTACATTATTTCCAACAATGTGTTGGATTATCTTGCAATATTACCGCGTGTGTTTTAAGTTACCTAATCAAATTTGACTAGGCAACTATTTAAAAAAAACTGTTTCAACGAAGCTGTTTTAAAACAGTGACAACAATAAGTCTCATGTACACAAGGATGTTTTTCATTTTACAACTGAAAAATGACAAACATATTTGATTTTTGTTTTTCGCTTAAATGAACTTTGTTGCCCCATTGCAAACTCAACTACCAAATGTTTTCTTTGTTTTTTTTCCTATTTTGGTTATTAATTTTCGTTTGTGGTCTGTATGTTTCATACTGTAACATGTTTTATCTTTTCTATTATTTTTCAACAAAGCTATCCTCTTCTCAAAGCGTTCACTTTTTCTAATTGACGTTAAAATTAATTTCCCATCTCGTTTTGGGTGACATTGATCGTAGAAATTTTGTGTTTTTTCCATGATATTGACAGCGTCTTGTTCAAAGCTCTACAAAGCTGTTTGCCGCGGTCCTAAAACCATCACTAAAACTTTCAATCGGTTTTCATTAATAATTCAGTTTGCTCAGAAACTGCTGTGAAAAAAATATTCCTTTGTTTAAATTATGACAAAACTGTTCACAGCAGCAGCAAATTGGGAACCATGAAAAGTTTTCTAAAGTTTTCCCAAATTCTCGACTTTTATAAGATCATTAATGCGACTTAAATTAACCTTGTTTCAACAATTTTTAAAATCTTATAAAAATCGCTCAAATGGAAACATTGAATTAACCAATAATCTCAGCTTAAAAAAGACAAGAAATAATATGAATTTGAATAAAAGAATCATTTTCTCTAGAATTTTTTTATCAATAATTTTTTCCTAAACCTATACCTACCCGTATTCATTTAATTAGCTTTTTACCCAAGTTTATCAGAGTGACTGGTAAAATTTAATGTTACTAGGAATTCTATTATTTCTTTATATATCTACTAAAGCATCGTATATTTGTCTTTCAAAAGGCCAGATTACCCTTCAGGACCAGAAATTTCTGTCTGGCTAGTTTATCTTAAGCCCAATTGCATAATCTAGCCAGATTATTCTGTCATTCAAACACCCCGCGAAGGGCTTTTTGGGCGAATTAAAGTTGAGACCGAGGTATTAGGTTTGTAGTAAATTTTAGAGGGCCTATTTGAATTTAAAATTGGTTCGGTTGAACTTGAGTGTTTTCTGAACATGAAATCGTTTAGAATCGATGGGTTTAAATGAACAAAATTTAAGCCCCAATTTTGCACACCAGTATCATTAAAAAAATAGATTTTGAACAAGATTTATAACTTTTGCAATTTGTGTTAACAAATGTATGATTGAGCTTTTTCAATGACATGACGGGTTATAAATATGGTTTAATCACTTATAATAACTACACTTATTCGTAACTAAATTTACATTTCATGAAACGGGCCATCAAAATTGCTTTCCATAATTTTGCTGTCAATCTGAAAACTGTCTGGCACAAGTTTTTAATCAGTTTGAAATATTTGGGTTTTGTTTGCAGAAATTTGCATGACATGAATTACGTTGTCTAGCGGATATATGTACTATGAACTGTCAGCTATTATTACGACCCAACATGAACTGTCTGGCTAACAGAAAAAGTTTAAAATATTTTAAGCAGAAATTATTACCAGGACATAAAGCCAAGCCAATTTCATTACTGGGCAAGTCTAATTTCAGTACTGATTCAGAACTAAGATTAATCACTTTTTGCACTTATCAGTCTAAATCCAAGTCTTGTCCAGAACTTGTCCAGTCTGAATTTCTCGCTTTTTGAATTATTTTAGTGAATTCGATACAATAGTAACTAACAACATGAGAGTCGATGCGTACTGAAGGAAAATAAAAACGCAATTTTTAATCAACAATTAAGCAAAAAAATTCAAAAACAGAACTCAAAAACATGGAGGTGCGATATAATTGATTATAAAAGCTTTTTGAATAAAAAGTAAATATGATTGAAAGGTAGCAACTAAGGTTATAGCCTCAACTTTATGAAAGAAACTTATAACCAGAACAGGGACTATTGACTTTAACTACACAGCCCTGGACCAAAATCTTTTTATGGTTCAGGGATATTGTTTTTCATAAAAACTAGATTCTGTTTTCGAAAACCTAAATTATTTAACGAATAAATCAAAATGAGCAAACCTCGAATTACGTTACGTGCAAAACCAAAAATTAAAAGTTTGGTTTGAATTTAATCTTATGTCTAGAAAATTGTCGATTGCCAAACCAAACTTGAGGAAAACCAATTAAGGTTTAGACAATGTCTGCGACCTGTAATAAAATCGAGTCGTTCTTTTTATAAGAAATATCGCTAAAGAACGATCTGGATGTGTGTATGTATATGTGTGTGTGTTTGTGTGTGTGCGTGTGTTTGTGTATTGTATGTATGTTTGTTTATGTGTGTATATTTGTGCATGTGTATGCATGTTTATATAGGTATGTCTGTGTGTATGTATGTGTGTGAGTGTATTTGTGTGTGTGTGTGTGAGTGTATGTGTGTACATGTATGCGCGCGTGTGTGAGGTAGTTGTGGGGTGGGGAGGGGGGTGTCGAACACTGAGTCATATATGTATCCAGGTTACCCAAATTTCTCCTTGAGCAGTGATTTTTCACTTATTAAAAAGACATATTTGGGGGGTATGAGTGGACCGTATGAGTGGACTGCATGAGTGGAATGAATGAGTGGACTCGATGAGTGGAATGAATGAGTGGAATGAGTGGAGTAGAGGATTCTAAAATCAAAGAATTGCTATTGAATATTGGATTCAGATACAACACGATGAATAAAAAAATGATAAAATTGTGGAAACTATTTGTGAAAGTTCAGTTTTCAAAAAAATGTCCGCAACTTGAAAAAGTGAGAAGCTGCCAGGAATTAAAATAAAGTTTAAGGAGATTTAAAACAAAACCTTTAGTTTTTCAGGTGAAAAGTTTAACAAAGAAACCAAACAACGTGATTTTTTTATTTACACTTTGTTTCAGCCTAATTTGCAGCTAGTTTTTTGTTGTTTTTTGTTATGTTGTCCTGTTTTGTTACATTGTTATCTTCTCCGTCTACCCCAGTCGAGACCAGATGGTTATCTTGCAAGATTCTGCTAGAATCTTGCAAAAACTGCCTATCTTGCAAGATCTGACAGAAAAATGGTTATCTTGCAAGATCTGGCAGAAAAATGGTTATCTTGCAAGATTCTTGCAAGTTCGTTCCGGTCGAGATGTCCTCTTATTGGCTCTCATTCATGCAACACATTTCATTTCGACCAGAAGATTACTTAAGAATCAGTTGCGTGTTTTTTAAGAAAAAAATTTTTGAATAGATTTTAAATCTGGAAATATGAATTATCTGAAGAAAACAAATTAAAATCTGCCTTTGAGAACTTTTAACACAAAATAAATTACTATCAAAAATTATTTTCCTTCGACTTTATCAAGATTTACAAAACTGCACGTCTATTTTACCTTTTCTGATGAAAAAATTATGTGTTATTATTCTTTGGATCTTAAACAGCTTTATTTCGTTTAATTTAGCTCCTTACGCTTAATTTTTCTTGCCAATGCCCAAAAAATTTGATGCTTAGATTAATACTTTTTTGATGTTTTTTAATAATTGTCTTTCGCTTTTTTGTCGATGCGCAAAATATGTGTCCATTCAAATATTGCAACCGTTTTAGCGTTTTCTTTCCAAGTGTAAGGTCTTTTCAAGTGTAGGAAAGCTTTTTTTTGCAAACGGCTATCTTGCAAGATTCTTGCAAAACGAACGGTTATCTTGTAAGATTCTGGCAGAACGAATGGCTATCTTGCAAAATTCTTGCAAAAAATGATTATCTTGCAAGATCTTGCAAGATTCTGGCAGAAATTCTTGCAAGACGATGTATCGTCTTGCAAGATTCTGCCAGATTCTGGCAAAATCTTGCAAGATAACCATTCGGATCCGGCTTGGGTAATGCGAGAATCGATCCGAATTTTTTGTGTTGAAACATGAAAACAGCCAATCCAAAAAATACATGTAATACAACAAGTAAAAATTTTGTAATGAAACAAGAAAACAATAAATCCAAAAACTACAGCGATACAATTTTGAAAAAAAAACGATTTAATCATTTATATATAAGTTGTAAAAGAATTTTAAATTTGAAGTCATCAATTTGAAACATCAATTCCTTTCTAAAAACAAAATTACAATTAAATGAGCTCTGTTCGCCGTTTGCTGACCTTTCGGATATGACGAGATCAGGAGTCCAGACATCTGAATCGAGCAATCTGATGGAAGTGATTCCTGCAAAGTCGTCCGGATTCCACTTCAAGTTGGCATCATTCCAGTGCTGATAAACATTAGCAATATTTCTGCAAAATTTCCCAAATAGAAACACCCGTCAACAACGTATTGGTAAAGAGCACTTTCGGCAGGAGAATTTGAGGAAATTTAATTTTACAGCGTCAATGAGCGTTTTGTAACTCATTTTATGAGTATGACTGTTTTTCGCCGTCCTTAGTTGAAAAAAGCGAAATTCTTGCATTTCAAAAGGCTCCAAAAATTTTCTCAGTCAGTATTTCTTCAATTATTTTAATGAGTATTCCGAATTTGATCAATAATCATTTTTGCTTTAAAGTAAATTAATTGCTTAATTAATTTTTATCTTTGCGTTTCTTGATCCAGATAAAATCAACTTACCGTTGTTTCCCATATGAGGACCTTGATCATCTGAAGTCGGAAGTTCTGAAACAAACAAACAAACAAATTTTAAAATGATCAATTCTTTGAAAGATTAAATATTCATCACGTGGACTAAACGTTTTAAGTCTTAACAAGGCGGCTCGTTAATGTGCGTTTGCGACCCGAGCTCGAGACCCGACCCGACCCGACCCGAGCTCATCTACATGTTTGACTCTAATTGTCAACCAAATGAAGAAATAACAAAAATAGATGTTTGAGTTTAAAACAATCGTCACACAACCTATCTACTAATTGAATTACATAATGCCATGGCTTTTTACAGCGCCAATGAGATCTGACCTTAAAGACAATACGAGACAAAAAAACCAACCAAAAAATTAGCAAAAACAAAACTTCACGGCAAAAACTGAATATCTAATTTCAAAAGCACATAGTAACAACGTCAAAATGCAGTCAGGTAAAACCTTTTAACTACTCAAATTTACTTTCTCCTTTTTATACAGCGGACCGAAAGTTTTTTTAATGAGACTGTGTTACAAGTCAACAAAAAGAACGATCAAAGAGGCGAAATTCAAAAATTAATCAACATTTTTTAAACCAAGAACTTTAAAAAGTCGTAAAAATCATTAGCTTTTACCTATATAATCCCTGATAAATTACAACAAAAATTACTACAAAACCAAGAGGCTTTGCCTTTGGGTAATTTAAGCCTTAGAAATTAACTTAAGAATAACCCAAAAAATTAGAAACGAATTGCGCAAACACAAACTATTGCAATAATTAAAATCATTAGCTATTATCTGAGTATTATGTATTTTTAACTCAATTCTTATTTCTACTGATTCAGCTGCAGGAATTATACTGAGAGATTAAATAAATTTATTTGTGCTACATTTGTAAACCATTGTGATCTGTTACTACGCGATTGTTCTGAAAGAAGAGAAAAAGGAGCGCAAAAAACCGAGCAATCAAAAAACGTTGAAAAAACGCATATTGTCCGACAAACAAAGCATCCGTTACAAATAATTTCATTAGATAGGTTACTTTTAGGAATACAAAAAATTGGAGATTTTCTATGTTCAATCAATTCTTTAACAGCAATGAGATCCCTCTTTTTTATCAATATAGTTTTATAAAATCAAATATGAACAATTACATTAGATTCAAGAAATTTTTGAGAAAACTCGTAGTATCAACGCCATTAATTTCATTAGCTTTCAGCGGAATCCACTAAATACGCTAAATTATGACTTCATCGGACAAAAAGTTTGTTGGCCATTCATATTTAGTCCATAAGACCTTACAACAAGTTATTGAAGATGAAAACAACAATAAAGACAGGCAACAAACAAAAATTCAGTAGAAAAGTGCCAGAAGAAGGTGTCGAAGTAATTTAAATCATAAGTTCTTCTCTAAACACTTTTTATATGAACCCTTGAACGTCTTACCTAAGCTAATGGGAACTATCAGTAAGGGAACAATGTGATCAGATTTCAAAAGGATCCAAAAATAAGAGAAAAAAAACCCAAAAAAAGAAAACTATTGGCATTGAAGTTTTAAAACTAATAGGTAGAAGATGAAAACCGCTAACCAGATTATTTTTGACTGCATTAGAAATATAAAGGGATCATGTAGGTACTAAGAATGACAAACAATCCACGAAAAAATGTTTAGAATAGGTTAATGTACAAAAAACTTTTAACAGAGGTCAATAACTACGCTCAAAAATAACACGATGGCAGTAAAAAGGTGTTTGTCATGCATAGATAATCAATAAGAGATCACAATACGTTTTAAGACTTTGATAACACCAATAAAATCAGGCAAAAACAAAAAACACAGGAGAGAAGTGCGAGAAGAGAAGGTCGAAGCCATTTGAAACCACAAACTTTTCTCTAAAAAATGTATCCTTGATCCACTGAATGTCTATTTGAAGCCAATAGGAGCTTTCAATTTTGGGATAATGTGAAATGATTTCAAAAGTAACCAATAACACGGAAATATACAAAAAAATTAAAACATCATTGAAGTCATATATCTAACAGTTAGAAGAAAAAACCGCCAGCTAGATCAATTCTGGTTACAATAGGACAAAGGAGGGTGCTGTAATCACAGAGACTGACTTACAGTTCACGATAATAAGTTTATGATTGGTTAATGTTTGAAAAAGTTTTCGACAAATTATTTTTCAAGTCTTAACAGCCATTAGCTGTCCACTCAAAGCACTAGAAAAAGCTCACTTGATTCATGTTACGGAACATATTGCACTTTTAGTCAAAGATTCCATGCCATAAGACTCCGAAAAATTAGAAATTACGAAAACTCACAGTCGAAGTTAAAAAAAACATGAACAATTCCTTGAAAACGATTTTTTTTGTTCATTGGGCTTCATTTGGTTGAAAAGGAGGTTTGTCATTAACGGAACTTCGATATGAAAAGTGACTTGTCTCTAGGTGACGTAAAAAAGCTAAAAAAGTAGAAAAGTTTTATAAAAAAGAGCTCTCAAGTAGATTTCGAATTTTTTTGATTTTGAAGCCCCCTATGAGACCAGAACTAGCCTTTTTTATCGCCTTTAGTCTGTTTGGAACACGAAATTGGTTCATTTTTTGGCAAGAAATTTAAGTTTGAAATAATATTTTTATAGAAAATATCTTAATTTGAAGAAAAATGACACCAAAAGTGAACAATTATCCCGTGTTCACTCAAAACTTCAATCCTCGATAACTCCTCGAAAAAAATGAAAATAAAAAAAATCTTTTTAATTTTGAATTCTACGCTGGACCAGCTTTTTAATGATACCACTCACATTTCTCTGCAATGAATATATCGATCGGCCAAAATTGACTGAACAAAAAAAACCCATTTGAGGATATAGTTCCTCCCCCCACAAGTGGGGTCGGAACAATAATTAGTGATTTAGAAAATTTGCGGGTCAAGGTTCATTAGTGTATAAGAGCTCCCATTTTAAGTCACTTAGAAAAAAGATGACGTCATCTCCTTAGTCTTGACAAGTCCTAACTCTGCATTAATTCAGAAGCGGCTTGTCTTGATTATAGTTGTTATTTTGCGTTATTTCTTTTTACTATGAGCGAAAAACACTAGTTTCTATTTTCTGTCTTCAGAGATGACAACATGTTCTTTTAAAAAATAGCTGAATTCATTCCATTGTATCTCTTAGCGAACAAAAATTGTAATATATTCCGCTTAAAAGCCTTCCAAATCTAATCCTTTTTTTTTTTGAAAAAAAAAGTTGCTGAAAACGTTATATGTATTATTTTTTCTGTAGTTTTTCTGTTTACTAGGTATAATTTTTGGAATTAAATTGATCAATTATATAACAAACGCTTTATAACCATTACCAAGGTATTTGAGATTGCATTAACGATCGAACTGTTTAAGTCGAATTTCAGAATTCTTCTAAAATTTCTCCATTCTTTTCTAAGACGGCAAATCTTTAAATATTTTTAGCTTGATAAATTTTTGACCGAACCATGGAAAAACCTTGGGACCGAAATCATACATATTTACTCACTGATTAAAACATGCATTCCAATCATGACACTACAAAATATTTTATTGAGCTTCACCTAAAGAATTAAGGGCAAAATAGTTCAAGTTGAGATACTTTTAACGGGCCCGTTATTTGGTTAATCCTATTTTATAGCCCAGAAAATATTACAATACAATATAGAATTTGGATCGTGGTAAGGGTACGATTTAAATCGGTCGCCAATATTGAACAAACAAAATTTTATTCCACCAATTTTGATACCATGTAAGACAAAAATCCACTTTCACAGCTCTTTGAAGGCTAGTTTGAAAACCAGCAAATTTTTAGTCTATACTCGTCGGCTTTTAATAAGCGCCATTCGATTTTATCACGGGTGATTACACATTCGCGGTAATGAATTTGAGCGTTTTCGCTATAATTGTAGTACGCTACTATTCAAATTGTCAGTTTTTATGGACGAGAGGGTTCTTAGTTTCACTCTAGAATAGTAAATTGATCAACATTAATGTCATAAAAAGGGCCATTAGTTTAAATCGGTGGTTTTATTTGAACTCACGACTAAATTTATACTATGGAAATGTGTTCACACGGTCTATTCGATCAGATCTGAGATTTAAAAAAAATGAGAAACTGGACTAAAATTACAAATACAAATACAGTCTATCTTCAGTTCTGTAAGGCGGCAAAAATGATAAGTTAAAGTCTTAGCAGTTTAGTAGAGAAATCAAATGAAAAATGTGTTTAGATTTAACTTGACGTCGTTGAACAAGATCCAAGCTCAGGATTCAGACCAAAAGTCGATGTCCAAATCAAAATGAAAGCACAAGGGGGGGGGGGGGGGGTTCGTGCGTTCACACGGCCTAAAACACGAATAAAAGCACGAAAGTTTGGACACAGAGCCCACTTCAAACGCGTGAAAGTCTGGACTTGGGCAGCTCTAAACGCACAAACTTCTGGATAAAACGCAAGTTTGAACGCTTAAAAGTGTAAACCTAGGGAACTCTGAACGCTTGAAAATTTTCTGGGTAGAAAAATGGCTGCTTCAGAACTTTTACTAGAGTGCTACTGCAGTGAAAAACATCAATTCAAAACTATCAAAATCCCCAAACAAAGAAAATTTTGAATCTTTGCCTGGAAATGAAAAATTTCACCTCTCGAAGTAAAGAGCACAGTTGGTGTCGCAAAAAAAAAACTCGGGAATTACTATCTGGACGCTTTACAATGTTTTGAGCCGTAAAATTTGCTTTTCGCGTTTTTTTCGATATCTATCCTTGTACCAAGTATTTGTTGAATATCACATCCGGCTGTTTATCACAACCAAGTATCGCCACTATAAACGAAATGAAACAATTATAAAATATGTAAGCAAAACATATGTATAAAAATAAGAAAAAATCTGGACAAGAAATCAAAAAACTGTGAACAAACACAATTTTGAACTTATGAAAATTTGAAGCAGTTTTGCCTGGGAAGGTCTGTACAATGGCATGTCCATCTAGCGCAGTCATGACACCCCCACTCCCCCCCCCCCTCCTTCGGGACTTAGCTGGGGTATCTCAACTTACTCACCTTTGACAGAAATAATAAGAGAATAGGTTCTAACAAAAAAGCATACTCCAGGAACCCCGGCTTTAAATGAACGAGGGTATGCAGCGGCAATTTTGCGTCACGTTTATTAATTTTTTTAATACATGACTTGACTTTTCAGTGATTTGACTTTTAAATAATTTGATTATCATAACTTACTGTTCGTTGATAGTAAAAGTATCCGTTTGTTTAACTCTAATTTCTGGAATGATCCACAATTCGGGCGTTGAAATAAGATTTAAAAGGTAAAAACAAAAAGTTTGATTGATTATTCTTATGAATGGATGGTCCATTAGCATTACGGTTTTTACGAAGGATAGAAGCTTACGTGGATTCTACGAAGGATAGAAGCTTAACAGAAATTTTAAACACACACACACACACACAATTGTTTTATGACTTAATAGTTGGATCTTTTCCGTATGGTGGCGTGATAGCCGAGAGGTATGGTGTGTGGTTCCCACGCCAATGATTGAGAGTGCAATCCCCTGCCTCCGTGAAGCTGTCTGTGTGAGGATGAGTTCTTACTTAACCATAGCTTCAAGTTGACCATAGCCTGACCAATGTTGGCTGCAATGATGGTACCACGTTAAAGTTTCAGAAAGTGGCCATAGTCACCAAAAAAATAGCAATGCTGCTCATAAAAAGATCAGTCTGAAATGTGGGGAATAATCAGAAAAAGGGCAGCTGAAAACAGGCTACTGTTGGCCTAATGCTGTTCCGCTGCGATTATGCAGAAACCACAGTTATAATAATAATTATTATTATTATGTGCCCCCCCGCGTACGTTATGCGACCCCCCCCCCCCACACACACACACACACACACACACACACACACACACACACACATTACAGAGCACGTGTCACTACACAGTAAGTCATTATGTAAAATATAGCAAATATGTAAAATGAGATGGAAATATTATGGGGCATAAACGGAAAAGGTCCAAACAGTCATGTCTTCTTGATGTTTTTATCACAGGAATCAATGATATAAAAAAATTGGAAATATATATGAAATAAAATCACTATTTCTACCCTTATGGTGAAGCTTGGAAGAAAATTACAAGATAACCATCAGACTTGTAAGTTCCTATAAGTTAACCATCACGTCTCGACCCGGGCACTTATATGGACTTTTCACATTGGTGATAGAAATAATTACAATTGTTTTCTTACTCTAATGGTACCTTCCCATTGGGTAATAGAAACTTTGACGCTATTTACTGATAAGTTCTGGACAAACCGCCCCCAAAAAGATTTCCACCAAAAAATTTACAATTAATATAGGTCTCACACATAGCAGCCACCAGCAAACAATTCCCAGGAAAACAGACAGAAAACCCCAGACAAAAACATTCCAAAACAATTCAAAGATAGCGAGTGACTCAACACATTATTCGACTGTTTTTGAGACCTATAGTTGTATTAGGAATATCCATGCATTGTTTATTACGAAATGAGTCAAAGAGAAAATTCCACTTGGCTTGAATGAGAGAAAGACAATGGTTGACGAAACAAAAAGCCAAAACAATTTTTGTGGCCCGAAGAACATCAATGTAAAGAGAGAGAGAGAGAGAGAGAGAGAGAGAGAGAGAGAGAGTAAACAAAACGCGGAAAAGGCACTAACCGTTACGTTCCAATGAGTTTGAATTTTCATATTCAAAGCATTCTTTTCAAAAAAAAGCTGCGTTTTCTTTCAGACCGATATTAATAGCGCATCGAAAAGGACTTTTTTGTCTATGTCTGTTCCGTCTGCTTCACATAGTGATAAAGTCTCTTTAGCTTCCCCTCTTTTTATTCTATTCACGAATAATAATAATCATAATAATAATAAGAATAATAACAATAAAATTATTAATAATAATAATAATAATAATAATAATAATAATAATAATAATAATAATAATAATAATAGTAATAATAATAATAGTAATAATAAAAATAATAATAATAATAATAATAATAATAATAATAATGATAATAATCATAATAATTTTAATAATAATAATGTTGAATTCAACCAAACATGGTCACAATCAGCTTAGTAGTCCCCAGATTAGGAGAGAAATCAAGTTTAAATAATTAAAATTTCTCAAAAACTTTCCATCCTGAAGGGTAACTTTCATATTTGAATCTTTTCACTGCCTCCCTTTCCAAAAAGCTCTTCACTTCTTATCAAACTTCTTATCACCTCACAAATGGATTTTTGTGAGGTGAATAGTTAGAAAAACTGTTAAGTTGAGACAAAGAATTATTGAATCGGGCTACTCTATTAAAGTAATTATCTTCAGAACGTTTACGAAACCTTTTTCTGGCTTCAATAAAAATTTTTTCACTTGATCTGGTCTTCGGACAACCAAAAGTTTTTGACCAGGGGTCTGAGGCATTCATAGAAGTTAAGCCCACTAACATCTTGTTAAGCAGAATTAGGTTGTTAAGAACTAGAAAATAACTGATTGGCAATAGGTGATTTCGAATTAGGCTCTCAACGTATTCATTGTCACCCAAAACTGAACGGCAAGTTATCCATTTTAAACATGATCTTTGTAGTTTTTTCAAGCGTTGAAGATACAGTGGTCCTGGGTTCCAGACATTTGACGCATAAAAGACCGCTAATAATATATATATATGTTTTCACCAATGTGCATTTGACAATTGATTGGGTGACAATTGATTGGTTCGCGTTTCGAAATTATATCACAGGACTGGTTCATCGTGAAAATTTAGCTCACTGTTCTCTTTAATTGGAGCGATGTATTTGTTTACTCTTAAAATCTCAAAACAGATAGCCCAAATCAAAGAGAACGGCGGAACCCGACGATATTTTGACTCTTTTGCGAATTTTGACGTTTAGTTCTATCAAAGTTTTTTCTCTTTCAAATTCTTTAGCTCTGCTGTGAAAAATCAGTCCACTTTGTCAAGGCGAAGCTTTTCAAATCATGATTATTCATGCGTTACTAACTATTTCAGCTACTAAATTATAATAGACTTCCATAGATAGTAACTTTTTATTGATTTCCATCAAAACTGTGTGAAATCCAATTTACCCATTTTGGGCATGTCCAAATTGATTATATAGTTTTCAGGTCAGGCTAATTTTGTGAACCCCCTTGAGAATTATAACCTAATTATGCCCGCCTGTTAAGCATCTTCAGATTTGGAATTTTTACTAAATCCTACTTTATGAATAGATTTTTCCTTCTTTAAACCGGTTTATGAACCGTTTTCTTCACCCCATTTTAAACTGTTTTCAACAGTTAATTTATGCTCTGTTCTCCCTAGTGAATTCACCCGCAGTTCAATTGAAGAATTGAAACATTACCCCCACATTTAAAAGATTGTTGAAAAGATAGGAAAGCTTTTGATGTGAAAGGGAGAAATTTTATAAGTAGCGATAAATTAGCTTCGTCAAGGATTTAGCATTAAAAAGCTTTTTGGCAGTGTCCTAAATAATGTCATTCTATTATTGGTTTGTTCAGGCGCAAAAACATATCAATTATGGCTTGTCGGCAGCTTGAATAGTTAACAACTCAAAATAAAACAAATTTCGATCAAAATTGCGCTCGAAATCACTTGAGAAACATTCGCGAGAGCGAGTTTGAGTGTTTGACAAAATTCGAGAGGTATTTTTTGACCCAAACAATTCAGAAATTTTTTTTGGATGTAACCGTTACAACGAAAACATTAAAAATCTCCCAAGCAAGATCTAAAGCAAATAAACGCGTTACATGAAAAGACCCATGTTGAAGCCGAATGGTTAACTTGTAAGATCTTGCAAGTTGCAGGCAGAAACTTACAAGGCGAAGTTCTAACAAGTTAACCATTCGACATACAAATTCTTACAAGTTAATCAATCGAATTACAAGTTCTTACGAGTTAGCCATTTAACTTACAAGGCTCTTAAAAATTAACCATTCGACTCATAGGGTTCCTAAAAGTTAAAAATTTGACTTAAATTTTATGTTCTTTCATGGGCTCTTAGAGTATAAGTTGTTACAAGATTAAAACTCTGCCTATATTGTATCAAAAAAAAAACATTAAAACCTTGCAAGATATGAATGCAAACATATGTTTAAAAATATAGGATTGGGAAAATTGTGAATTGGAATAACGAAATATAAAATGCTATACAAAATGGAAGGTCACTAAATTATTTCAAGAAAAATCTGACACATGAATTATAAATTTCAATCAAAGCAACGAAAGGTAAAAGGGTGTAAATTTTAGGAACATTTTATGAAAAGCAATCGTGAAAAGCTAATTGACATCTGCTGTTTATGAATTGAATTGCAAAAGGTCCTCCATAGATGACAAAACTGACAAGTAACCATTTGGTCAACTTAGGTCGGATTGTATTTTGGTATTCATACTGAACTACTAGCACCCACGCGTTTTCGCTATAAATGGATGAGTGTTGAAATGAATCAAACAATAAGAGTTGAGCTCATACAGAACGAATTTGCAAGAAAATTAGAAGCTTGCCCTTCGACATGCAAGTTCTTACAAGCTAACCATTTGACTTGCAAGTTCATACAATTAACCATCTTTTTCAAGAAACTTGCAAATTCTTACAAGTTAACCATTCAGTCTCGACCCGGGAAGACAGAATTTTATAGTGACAGAAAACGATAGAAAAGGGTTTATTTCCCGCTTAAAAAGTATGCAATAAAATCTGTCAATTGTAATTTATAACAAAATGAAATCCACAACTTGTTTTGCAGTATAATTGATCAGGAATAATTTCTTGTAGAAATATAAAATTTTGGGTAATTAAAATAGGCACACAGATCGTTTCGAATGTTGTATGACCAATGAGCATCCTAGATCTTGAAATTTTGTACCAAAGTCGCTCTATTTGGATTGATCTAGTTATTTGAGCACATTATCGCACTAATTTAGTAAATTTTTCTTAATAGCTTGACAAAGTTTTGCAGGTCTGAAAAAACTAATAAATTTCTGAAAAAATTTGCATTAGGGTGATCTTAATTTCTGTTACCCAGCCGAAAAAAGTGTTGCTGTCTAAATGTCAAAACTTCAATTAGAGCAATAATTATCTGACATGTTTTTTTCCGTTGAATTCACAGTTGACGCTTGTCTAATTCTTTGAAAATTGGATGCTCTAGCTAAATTTTCAATATTTATACTAAAATTCAAAGTGGCAACTTGCTAGCAATGTACCCTTCTGCTCTGAATAATTACTATGCTTTAAATTGAGCCAAAAATGCTTATTTTTACGTCATTCTTGAAAAAAAGACCATGAAATTATAGGCTGCTCGGAAAATTCATAACTGCGCACAGCATGCACTAAATATGTCGCAATTTGCTTTCGTCGAAAATGAAAGACTATCGCGAGTTTGTTAAAATGTTATTATTTTTGGTTGAAATATGCAAGATTTGCTAGAAGTTTTTAAACTAATCCTTATAAAACATGATATTCAATTGATGAGAGCTAGTTTTGCTATTATTATTCTCTCAATCAGAAACAGCAATCGAAATTCATTTAGAAAAAGATTTTTTGAAGTTGAGACTCTTAGCATTATGAAGAGCAACAAATGAAGAGCAACAAAATTGAACGATTTAGAAGTCTAATCTAGGAAATCAACTTTGATGGCTCCACTTTGCGAGACTTTAGAAGTCAAATTTAATGGCTGGACGTTGATGACTGGCCGTGATCTGAACTCTCTTTGTTTTTGCTGACGTCTTATAAATTGTTTTTAGCTCTTCTTCAGTAGTTTTCTTTTTAAAGAACCTGCTTTCAAGATTTTTAGGAATGCAAAATCTTTTAAGATACCTCCAAGATTCATGCAAGACTTTGAATTCGACTAGGACATCTATGAGTTATGAAACCTGTTTTAACGTCAGATTCGGTAGTTTAAATTAATAATCAGATCTATAAACGGCCTTTTAATGTTTTGGTGCAAGATTCATTTCATACAAGATTCTTGCAAGAATCTTCCACGTTTTGAATTGTCTTGCAAGAATCTCACAAGAATTGAACCCGCCTGTCTCCAGGGACAGCCTAAATGAACGACTCAACTGAAATTGATGATTCCTACAAAAGAAATTAAAAGCTGTCGGTTGCAACAGTTTCTATCATTTCTTAATGTTTTACATAGCGTTTGCTTGATATTTGCTCTAGCAGACCTTTTAAAGAAAACGAATCGAAGCAATTTTGGTTCGCAATTTTTCGACCAAAAGTTTCGAACTCAAAACTACTACTGACAAAATTTTTACGGTTTGTTTTGTTTCTAAAACAAAATTCATAGACGACACCTTGGTGATCCCATCAAAAGAATTGTGCTGCATAGCAGTCGAATTTTCCAACTGCTGTTTTTTGTTATTCTATGCAAACAATTATGTTCAAATTCTCTGTTTATAGTAATGGCGTCAGAGTGAAATCAATTTTTAGTTAAAAACAATGGAAAACCTTTTTTGCTTTAATACATATTTTATTTCAGAGAAAAATATTCCTGTGACTACGGAGAAATCATTTAAAATTTAAACTTGGTCAAAATTTTCACAGATTATACGTGCTTGAGATCAACCAGGTCGAATATTAAAGCATAATAAAACGCTCAGATTATTAGACAAACGAAGCAATTAATCCACTTCTATTTTCTCGCTCCATTTCAAAATTAATTAATTTCTGTAATTTCTGTTCTCAATAACATAAGGCTTAAAAATAGCACATAGAACTATAATTATTGAATTGATCGCTGTAATTTCTTAAATTAAAAGACAAGCAAATCGAAGGCTGATATTATTGAGAGCTCTACTTTTTCTATGTCTGGAAGTACTCATCGGACTGAAAAAACTGCCATGATCAGAATTTGATCATAACGAAAACGAAGATTTGTGATTCATGATTCAGTAGTGGTTGGCATTTTTTCCGTGATCCGGGCTGGAATTGGGAAGTATATGCATAATTTCGTATGTATGAGTAACTATGAAATCTTGAAAAAATTGTTTGAACTGTTTGATCCATATTTTCATGAATGTCATTTTTTGAGATAAGGTCGATGGCAAAAAAATGTCGGACCTTCCGAGATAAACCATTTACATTTTAAAAATTAACAAATAACGCTCTGACCCGAGCGCATATACATTTTTAATTTAATTGACAACCAAATGAAGAGTTGTTCAAAAATAGATGTTCAGTTCCAACAAACTATCACTAGACAAATTAATAATTGAATTACAAGAAAGAGGGTGAAATCTCTCAATGATAGAAAAAAATTACAATTTGACAAAGAGAACAACAAATCAAAACATTTAAAAAAGTTAAATTCTTGAAAACAAGTATTATCACAAACTTAGAAACTATAAGCAATCAACTGACTGCATCAAATGTGTTTTTTTCTCTCCTCAGTTGGAAACCAAGGAGACCTGTCAGTTCGTGACGGTATAAAGAACAACAAATACAGGCAAAAACAACTAAATCAACGAAAAAAAAATGCGGGAGAAAAGTGTCGAAGCCAATGAAAAACAAGCAATTCAGTGAAAACTTTTTTATGTTTAATTATTTTCAACACAAAGAGGTTTGTTATTATTTTAAAAACTTGGCTTCAAAAAATCAAAAAAATTGATTAACTATACAAAAACTACGAAATTTTGGCGCACACTCGAAGAATCAAAGACATTAAAAGCAATGGCTTTTGAACGGAAATCAATAAAAACGCTAATTTCAAAATGAGACGCCAAAAATATATCTCAAACAACAAAACAATGTGTTGTCATCAATCACCAAATAGTTATGACAATGGAAACAACAACATATACAGGCGAAAACTAACAATTCAATAGAAAAGATCGAGAAGAGTGTTGAATCCATTAAAACAATAAGATGTCCTCTAAAATCTTTATCTTTGTTCCCTCGAACGCAAAAAGCTTGAGGTAAATTGATAGAATTTCAAAAACCACGGAATTTAAGAACAAATAGCCAAAAATAAAAATTATATATGAAAACTTGTTGACTCGAAGTCATAAAATTGAAGAAGAAAACAAACAACAAAATACGCAAAAAAAAACAATTATCTAAATTTATGAGCAAGTAGTAACAAAAAAATACAGTAAGATAACTCTTCAAATAAAAAATTTACTTTTTCCTTGTAAAAAAAAAGCTGGGAATTGTACGCGATGAGAATGATTAACAAGTCGACAAAGAGGAGAGAAAATGATGCTACAATAGAAAAAATCCGTCCAAATTTTTAAACAATTTTTTTAAAATATTTGAAATGTCATAGAAACCTGTAGCTTTCTAATAAGAACTTCCTGATAATTTTATTATTAAGTCCCTAAGGAACCCAAAGAACATGTCTTTGATTGGACGAAGCCAATGAACAGGACTACAGATGCAGAATTACAAATATTGTTAGCATTTTACAAAAACACGAAGTTTTGAACCCATTGAAGTCATCAGCTATTATCTGAATATTAATTTTTCAATATATAATACTATTTCAACTAAAATTGCCGCAAACGATAATGTTTTCACTTGCAAATCATATGGATGTTATAAACGCAAAAAATCTAAACGACACAAAAGAGGGACTCAAATATTGACCACTCACAAAATTTCTTTACGGAAACGCATATTTTCGTACGAAAAACACATCAGTTACGGCATACTATCACTAGACAAATTAAAAACTGAGTTACAAGAAAGAGGGTGAAATCTCTCAATGATAGGAATAATCTACAAGCTGACAAATAGAACAACAACGTAAAACATTTAAAAAAAAGTTAAAGTCTTGAAAACAAATATTATCACGAACTTTGAAACTATAAGCAATCAACTGACTGCATCAAATAGGTTTTTTCGCTCCTCAATTGGAAACTAATGAGACCGGTCAGTGACAGTTTATAGAACAACAAATACAGGCAAAAACATCTAATTCAACGAAAAAAAAAGCGGGAGAAAAGTGTCGAAGCCAATGAAAAAACAAGCAATTCAATGAAAACTTTTTTATGTTTAATTATTTTCAACACAAAAAAGTTTGTTTTCAAAAACATGGCTTGAAAATATCAACAAATATGATTATCTATACAAAAACTACAAAATTTTTGATAAAACTCGAAGAATCAAAGACATTAAAAGCAATGGCTTTGAACGGAAATCAATAAAAACGCTAGTTTCAAAATGAGACCCCAAACATATCTCAAACAACAGAACAATGTGTCATCAATCACCAAAGAGTTATGACAATGGAAACAACAACATGTACTGGCGTAAACCAAAATTTCAATAGAAAAGACCGAGAGGAGTGTTGAAGCACTTAAAACAATAAGATATTCTCTAAAATCTTTATGTTTGTTCCCTTGAACGCCAATGGTAAGTGAAAATGGTGAGGTAAGTAGATAGATTTTCAAAAGCCACCAATTTTATGAACATATAGCCAAAAATATTAAAAATGTGAAAATTTGTTGCATCGAAATCATAAAATCAATAGTTAGAAGATAAAACCTTTAATCAAATTAGATTTAGCTTCACTATAAAGAATTTTAGTTCGGTGGGAGTAATTTAGAATTTCACAGAAAAAATTTTAATTACGATTTTTTTTATAGTCTTAAGAGCCATTAGATTAAGAGCACAAATAGTTCCTTTATTGCTACTTATGAAGTTTATTGCACTTTTATTAAGCTGGTCTATGCTATACGACAACAAAAATAACATTAAAATCTCAAAATGAAACACAAAGTTTCATTAAATGTACGTAAACAGCTTCGAAGCAATTAAAAACTAGCGATTTCTGGAAAACAAAAAATTTTTTCATTTAGCCTCAATCGACTGCAGATGAAGTTTGTCATTAATAGAATCTGGCTTTGAAAAAAGGCTAGTTTTTAATTGACATGCAAAAAAGCAAAAGAAAATGAGAGAAGATTAAAAAAAAACCGCTTCGAAAGAATTCGATTCTTGTGATAGTAAATTTCTCGATAAGACTAAAACTAGTCTTTTTATTGCTTTTCGTCTGTTAGGAAAACAAATTGGCTTAGTTTTTGAGCCTAAAAACCAATTTTGAATGAGCATTTGATAGAAAATATCTTATCACAAGTGGGGTCGGAACAAAAGTCCGATATTTTAATACAGGCAAAAACATCTAATTCAACGAAAAAAAGCGGGAGAAAAGTGTCGAAGCCAATGAAAAAACAAGCAATTCAATGAAAACTTTTTTATGTTTAATTATTTTCAACACAAAAAAGTTTGTTTTCTAAAACATGGCTTGAAAATATCAACAAATATGATTATCTATACAAAAACTACGAAATTTTTGATAAAACTCGAAGAATCAAAGACATTAAAAGCAATGGCTTTGAACGAAAATCAATAAAAACGCTAGTTTCAAAATGAGACCCCAAACATATCTCAAACAACAGAACAATGTGTCATCAATCACCAAAGAGTTATGACAATGGAAACAACAACATGTACTGGCGTAAACCAAAATTTCAATAGAAAAGACCGAGAGGAGTGTTGAAGCACTTAAAACAATAAGATATTCTCTAAAATCTTTATGTTTGTTCCCTTGAACGCCAATGGTAAGTGAAAATGGTGAGGTAAGTAGATAGATTTTCAAAAGCCACCAATTTTATGAACATATAGCCAAAAATATTAAAAATGTGAAAATTTGTTGCATCGAAATCATAAAAT
The DNA here is from genome assembly GCF_964194025.1 of Convolutriloba macropyga. NCBI lineage: Eukaryota > Metazoa > Xenacoelomorpha > Acoela > Convolutidae > Convolutriloba > Convolutriloba macropyga. The sequence goes on along the minus strand of NW_027453471.1, from coordinate 2,328 downwards.
CAATAGTTAGAAGATAAAACCTTTAATCAAATTAGATTTAGCTTCACTATAAAGAATTTTAGTTCGGTGGGAGTAATTTAGAATTTCACAGAAAAAATTTTAATTACGATTTTTTTTATAGTCTTAAGAGCCATTAGATTAAGAGCACAAATAGTTCCTTTATTGCTACTTATGAAGTTTATTGCACTTTTATTAAGCTGGTCTATGCTATACGACAACAAAAATAACATTAAAATCTCAAAATGAAACACAAAGTTTCATTAAATGTACGTAAACAGCTTCGAAGCAATTAAAAACTAGCGATTTCTGGAAAACAAAAAATTTTTTCATTTAGCCTCAATCGACTGCAGATGAAGTTTGTCATTGATAGAATCTGGCTTTGAAAAAAGGCTAGTTTTTAATTGACATGCAAAAAAGCAAAAGAAAATGAGAGAAGATTAAAAAAAAACCGCTTCGAAAGAATTCGATTCTTGTGATAGTAAATTTCTCGATAAGACTAAAACTAGTCTTTTTATTGCTTTTCGTCTGTTAGGAAAACAAATTGGCTTAGTTTTTGAGCCTAAAAACCAATTTTGAATGAGCATTTGATAGAAAATATCTTATCACAAGTGGGGTCGGAACAAAAGTCCGATATTTTTAATGCTAACACGAAATAATGTCAATTTTTCACATTTTTTCCATTTTTTAGCTCATTAATTTATAAGCGACTGAAAATTCTGGTGCAGCAATTTTTGTTTACCGTTTTTGTTATTTTTTTCTAAAAAAAACATAATTGATGCAATGGAAACGTTCGAGATATCAAGCATACTCGAATGTTGATTAAAGCCCAATAATTTCAAGTATAAGTTGTAGTGTATTAATTTTATGTAAAGCTATAACCGTCATGTCTTAACTTATCACTAGTTTCGTGCTTTAATCTTGTCTTTATGACCTTGGTGTCATGTATAATCTTCTAAGATTTAGCCAGATATAGCCAGATCTAGCGAGATTAACATCCAGTCTCGACCAGGGTTCTCAATTTTGTTGAAACCAGTGGAAATACCAGTTTCATACCAAACAAGACGACCTTTTAAGCCCCTAAAATTATACCAATTAGCTCTAAATATGAACTTTGCGCTTGAGTTCAAAATATTATCTTCTGTTTCTGTTTGAAGCACATGTTTTTGATTACATAATCACCCCACTTGTAAAATAATTGCTCAAAATGCTGCTGTCGAACACATGTAAATAAAATTGCGAAATTTGAAATACTGTGAGCTCAAAGTTTTGTTCAATAATTTCACAATCGACAGCTAGTCAAAATAAGGGAGATAAAGGTGATATTTATTAATAACTTCCTTATAACTTCTCAGTTATAATTGAGATAACCAGGCTTACCAGTTCCAGCAGCTGGTATAGGGTAAGATCTGTGTAAATCCAGAACGGAGCTGAGTTATTCTGGTTCGGAATTGCCCGTTTGCTGTACCCGCTAAGTAACTGTTGTTCCAGGTAAAAACTGGCATTTGTAACCCTTGTTTTAGGCAAAGGTAGAATTTCTCCATAACTGAGCGGCACCGGGTTTAGGGCTGAAACAGTTATCCACAGTAGTTATAACCAATAAGTTATTATTTATAACTAAGATCTGTCAAAACTTCAATCAACTTGAAATTAATTGATTGAGATCAAAAGTCGGGAGGCAAGCTGAGAAATGTCAGCATTTTTGAGCGACTTTATATCGAAGCTGCTTTTACATGTTGAAAACTATCAGCATGGCTGACAGCTTTTAGAAAAAAAGTTAAATAAATAATTTCATTATTCATCTAAATAAAAATTGATAGAATTGCAATTAAAATTCCATTTTAAAACAAATGGTTTCTGTATTACATCAAAAAATAAAAAAGTTGTTATCATTTTTTTTGTTGTTTTACGGTCCAAAAATAGTTATGCGCAGAAAAGCGTTAACCTAATATTTGAAACCCCAGTCCGATCTTTTCAGGTTTTCCAGAACTTTGTCTCTAATCAAAACGTCACTCAGTTTCTCTTTTGATCAGAAAAATGACCAGGCCTTGACCTTGGATCGGACCTTTTTCTCTGCCTTCCGATCAAAATCATCCCCGGACTTATTACAGTTTTTTTTCATAAATTCAAGAATAATTTTTCCTATTTCGAAGATCTTTGAGACAATATCAGTTTTCAATTGGCCTAAAAGTTTCTGCACTCGATTTTTGCAAAAAAAAAACAAAACTTTATGCTCAACTAAGGCCGAGATAATTGAAATAAACAAATATGACTGAACCAAGTTGAGTCATAATTGGCTACGTGTTCATGCACCATATATTATATTAAGAG
>NW_027453470.1:0-15329 GCF_964194025.1 Convolutriloba macropyga | reverse complement strand
GTTACAAAAATTAACTACTAATTGAGTACATGATGTTATACCTAATAGCAGCAATCATGAGATCTAACATTAAAAAGACTGCGAGAAAAAACCTCAAACACCAAAACAAGCAAAAACAAAAAGTTCATCGCAGAAAACCAATATCTAAATTTAATAGCACCTAGTAAGAACGTCAAAATGCAATCAGATAAAACCTTAAACTACACAAATTCAATTTTTCCTAACTATAACGCAGATGGATGTTTTCCTCAATGAGACAAGGTAACAAGTCGACAAAGAAAAGAAAAAATGAGTTTAAAATCAAAAATCAGTCAAAGTTTTTTAAACCAAATAATTTCAAAAGTCTAAAAAATCTTCAACTTATAGCGAAATATTTCTTGATAAATTTACTAAAAATCATTAGGAATCCATTGGGACCTGTCTTCGGTTAGACTAAGCCATAATACGGACTAAAGATGAAGAAAATCTCAAAAAAATTACGAACAAATTGCAAAAATACAAATTATTGAAGCCAATCAAATCATTTGCTATTTTCTGAAAATTACGTTTTTTTTTTCAGTTTTGATTTATAGTAATTCAGCTAAAAGTATACTGAAAGAAAAAAAAGTTCGTTTGGGCTACATTTGAAAACCATTAAGATCTGTTATTACCTGATTGAAAAATCATTGAAACTGGTTAAAATCATAAACGTTGAGACTATTCGCTATAAACTGACTGCTTCGTGTAGCATCACTCAGTTGATGGTCTGTTACAAGTTTATGAGACCGGTCAGCATTTTACAGCCACCTAAAAAAAGGCAAAAACAGAAAATTCAAAAAAAAATTGTGCGAGAAAAGTGTCGAAGCCAATAGAGAATGAACTTTTCAGTAAAATCTTTTTCATTTTCAATTATTTTGGTGTTATTGTTTTCTTTGTGACAAATGATTTCAAAAACAACAAAACAATTATATTAAAACCACGAAGTTTTTGAGAAAACCCCTAGTATTAAAGCCATTAAGTTCAATAGATTTCAATGGAATTAAACAAATACGCTAGGTTCTGCCTCGATAGGAAATGAGATTTTTCTTTCATAGGTCATCAAAAACTGATCACAATAATTCGTATGGCAATGTAAAATACATTAAAACTGCAAAAATTTTGAGAAAGACCGTAGTATCAACGTCATAAAATTCAATCGCTTTCAACGAATGCCATTAAATACGCTAAACTGTGCCTCGTTATGAAGACCAGAACGTTTTTCACTCAAAAATCATTAATAAGACATTACAAGATGTCATTGACTACGAAAACAACAACAAATAGAGGCAAAATGCAAAAACTCAGTAGAAAAGTGCAAAAAGAAGGTGTTGAAGCCATTTAAAACAATAAGATTATCTCTGAAAACGTTTTTTTTACGAACCATTGAACATCTTCTCTAAGCCAATGGGAACTATCAATATATAGATATGTAATAAGATTTCAAAAGGAACCCAAATTACAAAAAATATCTAAAAATTAAAGAAAAGTTTTGATAACTTGTGCGTCGAAGTTAATAAACCAATAATCAGAAAATGAAACGGCCAAGTAGACATTTTTTTGTTGTAAAAAAAATAAAAAGGTTCTGTCTTTTTTGAGATTGTAACAGTTCACGAAAATAAGTTCAAGATTGATTAACGTGAAAAAAAATCAAAAATTTTTTTCAAAAGATTTAACAGACTTTGAAATCATTAGCTCTTATCGGGGGGAAATAAATACGCTCTTTTATGCCACGATGTGAGTACAAGAATGTTTTCCATGCATACGTAATCAAAAAACATCACAATATGTCTTATGACTATGATAACAACAAATACAGGCAAAAACAAAAAAATCTGTAGAAAAGTGCGTGCGGGAAGTAAGTGTCGAAACCTTTTAAACATAAGTTTTTTTTCTGAAAACTTTAGCTATGATACATTGAACTTCCTCTCTAAGCCAATGGGAGCCATTAATATTAGGATAACGGGATAGGATTTCAAAAGGAACCAATAAAACGAAATGTAAAAAAGAAAAGAAATGAAATCTTGTGGCATTGAAGTCATATAAGCAATAGTTAAAAGAAAAAAGCCAACTATAGAAATTTTTATTGAAGTAGAAAGGAAGGGGTTTCTGTCTTTACTTTAGACTGACTTACAGTTCACGAAAATAAGCTTAAGATTGAATTATGTTCAAAAAAAACATCAACAAAAAAATTTTAAAGTCTTACCAGCCATTAAATTCAATAGCTTTCAACGAAGGTCAATAAATACGGTCAACTATGCCTTGATGTGAGCACAATGTTGTTTGTCATGCATAGGTAATCCATAAGACATCACAATGATTCTTATGACTGAGAAAACAACAACAAATACAGGCAAAGACAAAACCTTCTGTAGAGAAGTGTGAGAAGAAAGTGTTGAAGCCATCTAAACCATAAGTTTTTATCGCTGAAAACTTCATCCAAGATCCATTGACAGTCTTCGCTAAAACACTGGGTGCCATCAATATTAGAATAACGTGTTCAAAAGGAACCAATAATACAAAATGTCCAAAGAATTTTAAAAAAACAATAGTTAGAAGATAAAACCGCTAACAAGGTTAATTTGATTTTGTAGGAAAGAGCGAATCCTGTCATTACTGAGACTGACTTACAGCACACAGTTTATGATTGGTTAAAATTAAACAAAAATTCGAACTTATGTTTTCAAAGTCTTAACATCCATTAGCTGTGCACTCAAGCACTATATAGGTTCACGTAATGCTCATTACGAAATCTATTGCACTATTAATCAACAACTCTATGCCATAAAGTTCCAAAAATTTAGTTAAACCTCAAAAAATATCAAAATTTTGTTTAAAATTACCAAAGCTGTGAGAAGAATTCATAATCAATATGAGCGATTCCTTGGAAACGAATATTTTGTTCATTGGGCTTCATTTGATTGTAAATGAGTTTTGACATTAACGGAACCTGAACATGAAAAGTGACTAGTCTCTAGGTGACTTGAAAAAAACCAAAAAATATGCAAAATTTTCTAAAAAAAAGAGCAATCAAATTTGATTTTTTAATAGTAAACTTCCCTATTAGACCAGTTTTTTTATCGCCATTTGTTTTTTAGGAACACAAAATTGATTTATTTTGCAGCGTGAAATCAAACTTTGAATTAAATTTTTCATATAAAAAATGTTAATTTGAATAAAAATTTCGGTAAAAGTGAACAAAAATGAACCAAATATCCCGTGTTCACATGAAACCTTAAACCTCGATAACTCCTCGAAAAAATCGAAATTCAAAAAAGTCTTTTTAATTTTGAATTCTACGCTGGGTGAGCTTTTTAATGATTCCACTCACATTTCTCTACGATGAATATATCGATCGGCCAAAATTAGCTGAACAAAAAAACCCACGTGGGGTCGGAACAAAAAGTTTATTATATTCTTCTGATTAGTCTCCTAATTGCTTCAATCCCTTTTTGCATGGGTTTCAATTAGACAATGCGTAAGGGGCTCTTCTTTATCGGGGTAGTTCCGTCTTCTCGTAACAAAACCTCAAATAGGTCAAATAGTATTTAGGAAAAGCTCTTTGAAAGGCTCTCTTCAATGACTTAGGATTGAAAAATGCAATTTGCATAAAGGTTTGTGTATATTTACTCATCACTTAAAATTACTAATTTCACAACTGGAGACATTAGTTTCCTTCTTTGTGCCAATGAAATTGTTAATATTGTTTTCTCTTTTGAAAAGCCGTCATTTCTGTGTTCTGGGGTTCGGATCCTACACCTATCATGGAAACAGAGTGGCCAAACCTGATGACAGAGAAGAATTCCATGCACTGATCAGCACATCTTTTGTTGACATGAATTGGTTTTCTTTCAAAAAGGAGGATGCACACAGCCGTGAGTGCATGTCAGCTTCATACAAATGTTTAATACAGAAATAAATACAATTTTCATAGCCCTAGCCGAAGATTCCGCTCAAATTCCGCCCAAAGAGGTGAAAGATATGACGGGAAGGAGCGCAATTTGAGCGGGGAAAAAGCAGGTAATGAGCGGAATTTGAGCGAAATAAAACCGCAAGAAATAAACAAAGTTTGACCTGAACGGAAAATGTTAGCAATGAGCTGAATTATTGAAATCTATAAGATGCTGTATAAAATAAGTTTCTAGGCCCGATTGCGCTTTTTTGGAGTCTCGATGGCTAAAAAATTAGCGTTTTCTTAATTCAGCTCAAATTTCGTTCATTTCTGACATTTTCATTTCTCTCATTTCCTCATTTTTCTTCCGCTCAAATTTTGCTCATTTTTTTCTAATTCTTAGAGACCATTCTATACAAGATCATACAAGTTACCATTCGTGATAATGGACTGAAAATCATTCAATTGGTTGGTGTATTTATTTTTTTTGATGAATCTTAGAAACCATTTCCAAGATCTTATAAGGCGTCTTAGATACCATACCAAAGGCAATAATAATTTCTTAGATATCACATCCGAGATCATACAGGCGACCATTCGTGATACTGGAGTGGAAAGCATTCAATTGGTTGATGTTTTTTTTGCAGAATCTTAGAAACCATTTCCAAGGCGTCCTAGATATCATACCCATGACTATAATGATTCCTTAGATACCGTATCCAAGATGATAAAACATTCGGTCTGTGAGAAAATCATCAAAAATGCTCTACTGAAACTAATTTTTATATTTAAATTTTTTTTAGAAAAAACATACCCAAGATCATATCTGGCTTCTTAGAAACCATAGCAGGATCATACAAAGAATTTTTTTTGATCACTAAGTGTCAGTATCTGCTGTCAAAAGTGTGTGGCATAAAAATAGCTCATTTTTCCGTTTTAATACAAATAGGGAGTGCGAACTCATCGAAGAAGAGCATATAACTTCCAATAGGTATTTTTCGACCTTTTTTAAAATTAAATCAAAATTGCAGCTTTGCTTTAGAGATGATATTCATTAGTATACTGTAAAACTTTTCAGTCACGTCCCAGGTCTAGGTACAGACTTATGAAAAGACAATGCTCGACCCAAATGTACTATGAAAAGACCATGCTCGACACATTTGAGCTATGAAAAGATTTTAGCTGGACTTTAAGATATTCTGGACTTTAGCTCGAATCAGATTTTTTGCAAAGGACTTTAGTTGGACCCAAAATTTGGGCTGGCCTTAAGCTCGACGCAATGTTTGGAAAAAAAGTCGAGTTAAGGTCTTTTCATGGGTCCATCATTGTTCTTTTCATAAGTCTGCTTTTTTGTCATTAGTATTGTCCGTGCAATATTGCATATAACGTAGTCAGCGCGTATGCTCCTTCTTGTTTTACAACTCAGAAGAGCCACTAATCCCTCAAAAACTTCATGATTTTTTTTGAAAAAAGATAGTTCATAATTTTGGAGGGGAAAACAAAATGAAAAGCGCCGAAATTTTGTAATGCCTCATGGGACTAGGACCAATACACTTAAACTAGCTGGTTTCAATGAATCAAATAATGTGGTAATATACTCGAGCTTCCATAATTTAAGATTATCTTAAGATTGGACGAAGATCTTAAGGCTTTTGGCAGTTTTCCAAATGTTTCCTAAGCTGGACTGCTCTGGTGCAAAGCTATTTAGTCTTGCTCCGGCTCTGCTTCTGTATGTACAGAAACAGAAAAAAAAAGAAACATTTTGGACTTTGAAAAAAATAGACTTTTGAAAAGACTAATGGTGGACCCATGAAAACACCTTTACTCGACTTAGTTAGTTATGAAATGACTAATGGTGGACCCATGAAAAGACCTTAGCTGGACTTTCTTCGTTATGAAAAGACTTAAGCTCGACCCATGAATAGATATTAGATGGACTTTGACTAGGAAGCTCGACCGTGTAATTATAGTCAATATTGCCCCCCCCCCCCTCCCCCTTCTAGACTTTTAAACTCTTTTCATAATTCAAGGCTTAGGCCTGGGGTATTTCTTGTTAAAATTCAACCTTGAGCCTTTTGTGATACTTAATAAAACATTTCGATACAGTTCGTTGGTGTTAATTGACACGCTCTTAAAACACTTCATGAAATAGTCAAAATAAAAAATTTTCGTGCAAATTAAAAACAATTCAAAAGGATTAATTATAGGTAGGTGTTATCACCTTTACATTTTTTAACATTTAAGGTAAGTAAGTAAAAATCTACGGTAAATTTGGATACCGGCTGACGCCTTCAATCAACGATCTCCTCAGTGTAAAATAAAATGATAATCTTTATAATTAAAATTAGAAGATTTTAGTTTCCGAAATTGAAAAATTTCATGAACGTAATTGTGAACCAGCGCCAATCATTAATGATCCTTGTTAATTGGGAGATACCTAGTTTGATATTTCATTATTTATTATCAGCTCAAAAAATTTTCCGATAGCCAATTTATTAAGTTTACTTTGATTGCAACGCGTAATTAAACTATTAAAAGAGTTAACCTTCTTTTAAGAAATACGAGAGCGAAAAATCGGTCGCAATTACCAACTGTGCCACTTCCCGGTGAAAATGCCATTTTTCTCGATAACTTCCCCTCTAACTTTCCTGGATTTCTAGGTTGGAAAATTAACGGGACCCATGACAAGATTTCATTCATTGATATCTACTAATATTATTCCAACACAGATATTGGGCACAAAATATGGTAGTAATTTGGCCAAAAACAAGCTCAGAACGCTGAAATGGGCGCTAAATTGGCGCTAGATGGAGTCTAGGGGTTCATTTACTGCCCATTACAAGTCCCTTTAACTCGCTCTTATCCCAGCTGCAACCCACGATTAGTGTTCACTTTTGGTAGCTCTAAATTATTTTAGCTCTAAATTATTTACATTATTTTTGGTAGCTCTAAATTATTTTTGGTAGCTCTAAATTATTTTTGGTAGCTCTAAATTATTTTTGGTAGCTCTAAATTATTTTTGGTAGCTCTAAATTTTTTTTGGTAGCTCTAAATTATTTTTGCTAGCTCTAAATTATTTTTGGTAGCTCTAAATTATTTTTGGTAGCTCTAAATTATTTTTGGTAGCTCTAAATTTTTTTTGGTAGCTCTAAATTATTTTTGCTAGCTCTAAATTATTTTTGGTAGCTCTAAATTATTTTTGGTAGGTCTAATCCTCATGACGAAACGACATTAAAAGTGGGAGACAAATTAATAAGTTCGAAAGCGGAAATCAAATATCTCGGTGTTAATATTGACAAAGACCTCAAATATCAAAAACAAGTAAAAATTCTTTTGTCAAAAATGGCCCAGGGCATTAAATGCATATATGCCCTCAGGAACATAACATCCACTGGTTACAAAAAAAGTATTTTGAACGCTTTTGTTCTCAGTCATGCTCAATATTCTTCTGTTTTACTTGCAACCGTCAATCAAAATCTTATAACGACATTAGAAAAGCAGTTAAATTGGGCCATCAAAGCTTGTTTTCACAGACAGAAATTTGACTCATCCTCAGATCTTAAAATGAACCTTGGTATACTACCTATTTCTTTGCTTTTTGATTACAGGGCTGCCACTTACTGCCATAGTATCATGAATAAAAAGAAGCCTGCCTTCTCAAGCTCAGCTTTGAAATTACCAACCGCAAGTTTTTATATACACGAGCGAACTCAAAAAATTTTTACCCAGACAATTTCAAAATGCAATTTGCATGAAAAAAGTATTATTAAAAGAGGTATTCTACAGCACAATTCTTTCCCAAGAAATTATTTGTCAATGTCATACAGTCTTGCAAAGAAGAAATATAAGCTGTTTTTTCTTAATGAATACCAGAAGGACCCAAATAAAACCCAACATAGATCAATTACTTGGAAACATTTTAAATTCAATTAATTTTCTTTCTGTTTTACATTAAATTTATGTTACTGTCTTCCCTCCCCTCCAATACAAGTGACTTCTCTATTGGATCGATATTTTAGTTATTATAAATTATTAGTTTCTCTTTTGTAATTATCAATATTTTACACTGCCTATCTCTGTAAATTTTACTACGACTGAAACATTTACAGATATTAGGAGAAATACAGTGTTCCTTTTTTTTTCACGTGCGCTTAGTGAAATTCTGCGTCATTCATGGCAAGTTGCGAAACCCCTTTTGGGCAACTCAGAATTTATAGAAAAAACGTGTTAGAATATCGATCAAACTATAGTCTTAAACTTGGTGAGAATTAGAAAGAAAGTTTAACTTTCCAGATTAGAAAGACAAAAGCAAATTGATTTTAATCAGAGAATTTATATAAATGAATTGTCAGGAAATGGTGCTTAGAATCAATATTCGGTTCAAATTGGTGAATCTAGATAACTAATATTAGAGTGAGATTATTTGATGTAAAATCTTCCCAGCATGTATTGAATGATTATGATACAACCGCAAATGTGAACGAATTCTTAGAAAAGTGTAAATGCATACCATCTACGGTATCCCCTGCGACTGATTTCTGGGTAATTTGCAAAAGCAAACCATATTGGGTAACCCTTGTGACCCCCATTGTAAATCATGGTGCTAAGATTAATTTCGTATCTTGACTTTCCCAGCACTGATAATAGGTATATATACAGCTGATTTCTGAGCCTTTTTGCACCCCCAAAATCAAATCACCATCTTGATCTAATAATCAGATCTCTCCTGTAAATCTCTAAATTCTACTGTAAAATATCATTCTTGTTATTCTCTCATTTTGAGAAATTAATTTTTCTAATTAGTTAAAAACGCTTTTATTCCGCTTGCGAAAACCCATAACCCAACAGGTTATGGACCCAGCAATTTTCTAAGTCATTAAACTAATTTCTAAAACAAAACCAATTTGTTTTTGACAGTCATAATCCTTTTATGCTTACTACCTTTTCTTTTCACAATTGTTTTGCCTGCTCAAACTACGATGGATCAACAGACAGTGAAGCTGCTGACCTACACAAGAAAAGCACAGGACCCAATCTGGAGCACAAGATTTGTGGCAATGATGCAGACGAAGAGACTCTACAAATCACTACTTGGGACAGAGGATTAACCCAATGAGCCTGCACCACTAGCCAATGGGGCGAGCAATAATAAAAAGAAGAACCACAAGGTGCTGAAGGATGCATATGAAAAGGAAGTTGCAGACAACAGAGAGAAACGGAACAATGTGCGGTGCCATCTGGCACTGACTCTAGATGCAACAACACTCATGCTGATGAGACATGACTGTGAGGAAGATGACGGCATCACAGATGGAGCAAAGGCGTGGAAGCTTTTGCAAGAGAGATTTCAGAGTGTGGAGACGCCGACAGTGGTGATTTTGGTGGCACAGCTCGCTCGACGGCGGCTCGAGGACGCTGAAGATTTGAATAGCTTCTTCATCAGAGGACAGGAGTTGCTCACAAGGCTACAAGAAGCAGGGGATGCAGTCTCAGAGACCCTCTTCAACGCCTTGCTTCTCAATGGTCTGCCAATGAGGTATGAAGTTTTGTTATACAGGAAAGCTTTAACCCGGCAACGAACTTCACAGAGTTGAGAAAAAGACTGCAGAACTTCCATGATAGCACAGCACAGAGGCACAAGGGACAAAGTCGTTCACTGGCACTGGCATTGAAGCGTGACTTCAAGAAGGGACCTAGGAAAGGAAACTGCTTTATGTGTGAGATCCCTGGACACTTTGCTGAGGACTGCAGGAGGAAGGAGACAGCACAATGCAGCAAGTGTGGTGAGAAGGGTCACCTAGACAGGGCATGCAAGAGAAAAAGAAATGAAGGCAATCATTAGTCAATGGCAATGGGTCAAACATTGGCTTCACCAGACGAGGAATACTGGGCAGCTCTTACCCAGTGGAAAACAGCAAGCATACTAGCGGACAGTGGTTGTACAGATCACATAGTGACGAACATCGATGCGTTCCTGAACTTTGTGACCATTCAATCAGTGGTCAGAAATCCCAACGGAGAGGCTTCCAGAGTGGTGGGCAGAGGCCTCAAACAAAGGGGAATTTCAATGCGAACTCAAAAATGTTTTGTGTGTGCCGGACTACTCTTCAAACCTCTTATCAGTCTCAAGATGCACGGAGTGGGGACATAGCTTCACTTTCAAGAAAAAAAAATAGCTGCATGAAACCCAGAAGGGAACTCGGGTAAAACTAAAACAAGAAAATAATTTGTTTTACTTACCCTGCAGCGTTCTAGAATTCAAGATGACTTCCAACAGCGTGAAACTTGACATTGCAGGGAAGTGGCACAGACGATTGGGTCATTTGAATCTAGGGGATCTGGTCAGGAATGCACCAGAGACAGTGGTGGAACTCGATGATGTATTCAAGGTGAGCGCATTGGCCAAGATCACAAAGACTCCATTACCAAGAGTGGCACAGACCCAAGCAGAAGAGAAGCTGGAGAGGGCGTTCACAGACGTGATGGGATCTTTCAGAGTAGAGTCACTGTGAGGGTTCCGGTTTTGCATTGATTCTGCAGACCAGTACACGAAGTTTGTGTTTGTGGACTTGCTTAAGGCAAAGAGTGAAGCACTGGCCAGCCTGAAGAGGTTTGTTCTCAGTGTGGGGACACGCAAGAAGCTGAGACAAGACAATGCGAAGGAGTTTCTCTCAGAGCAGTTCAAGATAGACTGTTTAGATGCAGGCATTCTAAAGGAGAAGACCATACCAGAGACGCCACAACAGAGTGGGTTAGCTGAGAGGTGCAACAGGACACTGCTGGAGATGGCAATATGCTTGCTCATTGACTCGGGTCTTCCCAAGATGATGTGGGGAGCAGCAATTCCCCATGCAAAAAGGATCAAGAACTTGGTTGTGAGACGAGGAGAAGAAAAATGCCCAGCACAGCTGATGCGAGGTACAAAACCTAAGCTTTCAAATAGTAAACTATCTATTTTTGGTTGCACAGTCTTCATGAGCAAGCGGGACAGAGATGTCAGCAAACTTGAACCCAAGGCACTGGAAGGAAAGTTTGTCGGTTACACTGAAGGAGACAACGGATACCTGGTGTACGTACCCAACACACGCAAGGTTCTGACAACTCGAGATGTGATCATCAAGGAGTCCGAAGTGGTCTCAATCCCTGACAACGCAGAGACGCCCGACCTTATAGATGAGGGGTCACAGCAAATGGGGATCTGGCACCCAGATGATGGTCATCAAGACGATGGCAACAAAGAGGACCAGGGCACATCTACTGCAATAAAGGAGGACTGGCATTACGCAGAGAGCGTGAACACTCAAGAAACGACACTGAGACGAGATGCCTCAGATGTTGAGGAAGCAGCACTGGATGAAGAATCTACTGCTACAAGAGGGAGTCTCAGAGACTCGGAGTCACTGGAAGACAGTGAAATGGAGGACTTCTCACAGACAGTTGGCCTCCTTGAAGAGGCACTGGAGCAAGCGGACAGGGCAGAGCCCAGATGAGGGACACGAGCAAGGATTGTTCCGCAATTTTTTGGAGAAGTCAGGACCCATCTTGCTGTGACTGAGGGTGACTATGCGGATTCCAAAACAGTCTACGAAGCCAAGCAAGGTGACGATTGGGACCAGTGGCTCCGGGCAATGAAGGACGAGGTCAAGGCAAACCAAGACAAGGAGACTTGTAACCTAGTGAGACCACCCACAGACAGGGACTTCATACCGGGCAAATGGGTCTACAAAGTGAAATTGGGACCCAGTGGTCAAGTGGACAAATACAAAGCAAGCTATGTAGCGAAAGGCTTCAAACAGGTGGATGGACTGAACTACTTTGAGTTTTTTGCGCCTAACTGTAATCACGACATTTAGTATCCTACTTCAACCATCAGCAAAGCAGGGCCATGTGATGCGCCAGTCTGATGTCAAGATGGCTTTCCTGCACTCACCAATAGAGGAAGAAGTGTATCTGGAGCAGCCACAGGAGTTTTTAAAACAAGGATCGGATGGGGAGAAGTTAGTATGCCGACTGAATAAATCAATTTATGATTTGAAACAAACAGCTAACAACTGGTATAAGGAACTGGCCAACTTCCTACTGTGTTAGGGGTTCAGAAGAAGCAGGAATGACCATTGCTTGTTCGCAAGAGCAGAGACAGAGGGTCACACTTTGATCTTGGTATGGGTTGACGACATCATAGTGGCATCAAAAAGCATGGCAGTGCTTACACAAAAGAAGCTAGTTATGATTTAGTGGGGGAAAGTGATGCAGACTGGTCTGGTGACGTGAACTGCAGAAAATCAACAACGGGCTACTACTTCAAGCTCAACGGACGTGGCGCAGCACTCAGCTGGGTGTCAAGAAGCAGACCAGAGTTGCTCTTTCTTCATCATAAGCAGAATATCAGGGCATGGCAGCAGCAGTTCAAGAAGCATTGTATCTGAAACAACTTCTGGAGGATTTCGGCATCCATCAAAAACAACCAATAGCAATTGGAAAGGACAAACAGAGTTTTATTGAATTGTGCCAAAACCCAGTCATGCTCAAGAGGAGCAAATACCTAGAGGCAAAATTTCACTTCATTCGGGACAAAACGGAAGATGGGACTATTTCAATTCATTACGTTCCTACTGACAAAATGTCAGCCGACATCTTCACGAAATCTTTACCCGAATCGAAGGTAGAAACATTCAGAACTGTTTTGATGGGAACAGACTCTACGCAATCAGCTGAAGTCTGAGTGGGGGTGTTAGAATATCGATCAAACTATAATCTTGAACTCAGTGAGAATTAGAAAGAAAGTTTAACTTACCAGATTAGAAAGACAGAAGCAAATTGATTTTAATCAGAGAATTTATATAAATGAATCGTCAAAAAATGGTACTTAGAATCAATATTCGGTTCAAATTGGTGAATCTAGATAACTAATATTAGAGTGAGGTTATTTGATGTAAAATCTTCCCAGCATGTATTAAATGATTATTATACCACCGGAAATGTGAACAAATTCTTAGAAAAGTGTAAATGCATACCATCTATGTTATCCCCTGCAACTGATTTCTGGGAAATTTGCAGAAGCAAACCATATTGGGTAACCCTTTTGACCCCCATTGTAAATCATGGTGCTAAGATTAATTTCGTATCTTGACTTTCTCGCACTGATAATAGGTATATATATACAGCTGATTTCTGAGCCTTTTTGCACCCCCAAAATCAAATCACCATCTTGATCTAATAATCAGATCTCTCCTGTAAATCTCTAAATTCTACTGTAAAATATCATTCTTGTTATTCTCTCAATATGAGAAATTAATTTTTCTACTGAGTTAAAAACGCTTTTGTTCCGCTTGCGAAAACCCATAACCCAACAAAAAGTTTTGAAACTTGTCAAGTATTAAGACTTGAAATAAGACGCTATCACTACTGATTAGCAAACCCGAGTCGTGTTTTTCACTGGAGAAATACTGATCAAGGCTTGAAAATTGTTCCGGGGATACAATTGTTTTAGTATATTTAGTATGGGACGACGGTGGTCGAGAACCGTATTCTTGAGGACTCCTGGGCTAACCAAATTTTTCATACCTTAATTGACTATGAACAGACCTTGAGCTGGCCATAATTGTCGGTCGGGATTGAGAATCATTTGAGGGCCATGAATTATCCTTGATGATAAAGTGATCAAATTTGGCAGTGATTAACGATGCCAGCACTGATAAAACAGCCTTTACAGTTCTTCACGGTACCTAATATATCATACCTTATTCAGGCTATAATTATATGGTGAAGATGGAAGGAAGTAAATTTGATTCTGAAAATTTCAGTTGTTTAGTGGGCTGCTGTCTCTATCAAGTGAACACCTATCTGGAGCAGGGCCAGGGATATGGTTACTCACCACTGGAATACTATGAAAAAATTGCTAATCTCGGAACTACTTTGGAGAAACAAGATTTAGTTTATGTTAAGGTATGTAAACGCGCGCTAACGATACTCCCCGGGTTGAAATCATAATAAAAATTAATTGACATAGATTATTATTTCCAATTATGGAGTCTATGGAAAGTCAAGATTTAAGACCCTTCATCAAGTGAAGGCTTCAAATAGGGATTCTAATAAGCACTAAAGCGACGCAAAATTTATGTCAGATACCAACTTAATGAATTATTAGATTAAGATCTTCCAAAAAAGAGCAGCAAAAATGCCCGAAAATAGACAGACTTTTAGGGTCATTTTGTGAAATGTTTGTTGATCATATGAAGTTAAAATGGAGCCCATGAGAGCTTTTTCACGTTCAGAATCTGACCGTCTTCCATATATGATATTTGAAATATTGTCAATTGAATTTATATATATATATATATATATATATATATATATATATATATATATATCTATAAGACAAACATTGTTAATTGCTTTGAGTATGAACTATAAAATACAGAACCTAGTTTAAAGGCAATGTAGTGTTAAGAAGTATAAATGAAACAGACGTCACATATTGTGAAAGTTTAAAATTGTATTAAATTTACAATGTGCTAAAATATCGACAAATTAAGAGAGATGAATTATAATTGAGAAAATTTTAAAAAAATGCTAATTCTACAATTAACATTTTCGAGAAAAGAGAAAATTTTAAAAAATGCTAATCCTCCAATTAACATTTCATAGAAGACTAAATGACGCCCTAAAACTAAGTAAAATTAAGATTCAATTTGAAAGATTTGAGATTAGAATTCAATTCAGAAACCGTTGGGTCTTTTAGAAACTCATTCCAGAAATGATTTTTTAATGCAGTTTTGAGCGACCGCTTTTTAGGGATATTCCGCCTCAAGGTGAGAGGCAAATCGTTATACCAGTCAATTGCTTTTTTTGAGTAACAGTTTGGCATTATATTTGTTTTTTGGTTTGCTCCAAATGACAGCTTGCTGGTAAGGTCATTCATTTTAGCACTTAGGGAGGCTAACTTGAGTTCATCGAAAGCTGGCAGATCTGCTTTTAGAAGCTTTATAAAATATATTATAACCCGATACTTGAGGTATTCTGCTGGTAAGATTTTGTGTTTGATCTTGAGATCAGTGGTCCTGTCAAATTTGGTTCTATTAAAACATGCCTTTAATCCCCAGTTCAGTTGTTTATTTAGAGTAAATCGAAGTGATTTTTCAAGACCCGAGAACAAAACAATTGGGTAATGCAGATGACTTAAAACAAGAGCGTTCCGTAAAGCAGACCTAGTTTTTCTGGAAATATATTTTTGATGGAGTAAATGACCTTTATGCCAACAGCCATTTTTCATAGTACATTTTTTATTTCTTCATCGAAAGAAAGATTACAGTCAATATGAACTCCCAAGTATTTCACAACTTTTTTCTCGAGAACTGTACATCCGTTAACAACTATTTATTTCGATTTTGTTCCTTTTAGGGGCTCCAAAAATAATGAATTC